>NW_009215717.1:8721-24158 GCF_000690835.1 Fulmarus glacialis
AAAAAAAAAATACAGTTTAAGGGGTTCTCGGATATGAGTCAGCTGTTGGAGAATTTTGAGATAAATACTGCTAGTTTATGCTATTTTTTAGCTTACAGCAGATCTATCTTGACCATATATATAAAAAAGTTTAAGCAGGGCATAAGTAAACAAGGCAGTATCTCAGATCTAGATTCCAACATAATCAATTTTCTTCCACCACTTCAACAGCACAGCACTGCTCTTGCTGAGCAAGCCAGCATGTGAGCTCCGTATTGCCTTCAGTTACCCATCAGCCTCACATAAAGCACCTCATAGTCTAATCCCGAGATGACAATGGCACAGGTAGATGACTACAATTTTCTTCACGTTGCAGCTGCCACATCAGGCACATGCATGTCGAAACTTATCTTTGGCCTCTAACGGCTCCTGTAAGATCAGGGATCAGACCCCAAACTGCGAGTGTGATCGAGATACTACATCCATACTCCCTCAGGCAAGGCTATTAAGCTTGAGCCTGCTCTTCCCGCAGTGCCCAGACTGTTGGTGACATTTGGTCAGCCAACTACTACCAACCCATTTATTGGCCTTAGATAGACGACCCTGCGCTATTTTTCTCCCCATTCTACCAAGATTTCCATTGATGTTGTATTTCCCTAAATTAACTTACTACCAATCCATTTATTGGCCTTAGATAGACCCTGCGCTATTTTTCTCCCCATTCTACCAAGATTTCCATTGATGTTGTATTTCCCTAAATTAACTTCCTAAGATATCTTAGAAATGGTGGTGAAGTGCATCAGCCAGGCAATAAAGACCAAACAGAGAGACTTTAACTGGCGAAGATAAGGAGGAATTGCATCTTATTTTAAAATAAATTTAGCAGCAAACACATGTACTGAAGTTCACTACCAGTGCTACAGATATGACAAGAATTTTTCTTGTTGTAAAGAGATTTTCTATAGTAGTCATGAACAGTGACTTAAGTTCATATGAAAAGTGGTAGGATATTTTTATTTTTACGTCTTTAAAGTATAGTATTTACTTATTCTGTGCAAGGAGTTTAAACTGCTCTGGGCCTTTCATTCCAGTCTGAGACGCTGTTCCAATGGAGATACACAAGCTAAGTAAATGAGACTCCCACCTATTTCCTCCTCTTTTGCCAACAAGCATCAATATAAAGCTTTTTTGCCACTGCCTCTTACTTATTGCATCACTTGTTTAGAATTTTAAAAAATCCTCTTGCTCCAATGGGCATGAACATTTTTCTTCTGGCATTTGACTACCCAGAACAATGGAAGAAACTTGAGATAATTAGCTTACATACAGACCACTTGCTCAGACATCAGCAATTACATCAGCTAAACTGCATCAGCTGCTTATGGACATAAGAGGACATACATCAAATTTAAAGAGGGAATTTCACCTAAAATTTGCAGGATCATAGGGCTAAAAAGGAGAAGAAAAACAGGTCTGAAGTAATATTGCTTTCATGACTTTTCATACACACAGCCCACTGCTTCTACCCAACCAACTAATCTGGTGTCCTAGAGGAAGGGGGCATAAGTCCAAAGTATCCATGCCATTTATCTTAGCAATTTAATCCTTTCAAACCAGAGCTTTTTCACATAAAGTTACTGCTGAAAGAGAAGACACTGAATTTCTATTCATCTTCAGATTAGGCAGGACACATTCCTAGGTGATTCAAAGAGCAATTGAGCCTTTACCTCGCTTACTTTTACAAATCACTTTTTGGGAAGCTTCCCATCCGCTAAAGTAGCGGAGGCACCGGCAGCCCATCAAGATCCCATATGACTCCCAAACAGACTTTGCTGCCAACAGTGGGATCAATGCAGGCAGTAGGCACTAAAGCTGATGTCCTTTCCAGCAGAGGAAGAGGAAAGCCTTTCAATATTTCAAATGTCCTACCATGAAATAGTTCAGTTAGGGGTCCTAAAGCTACACCTTATCTTTGTTCACTTTCTGATCTATGCTATTGAATGAGAAAAAGCAAGGATATGAAATACATACACAGGAAGTAAACTCAGAGCTAACTGGAGCTAAGCAAGCAAGTGGGCTGAACTGTCTCCTCCACAACCGGACAGAACACTTCAAAGGTTCTGAAAATGAATTTGCTGCATACAGGCCCTTCTGCCACTGTTACTTACAAGATAGACTAAGCACCCTGAAGCACGAGCAGTCTCTCCCCACAGCAGCTTTTTAGTTCGTAATTCAAAACAGCACTCTATATTACCTTGTCAGCTACTTCTCTTTTCAAGCTTAGTGTCAGTAATGTGAAATAAAGGCAGCTAAAAGAACAGAGCATGCAAGCACATAGAAAAATATACTAGACAAAACAAGCTACATTATCTGTTTTTGTAGCATCTTCTGAAGCTACTTCAAATTATCTGCTTAGTCTTCCAAAGCCACAACTTATATAAAGCATAAGTGCTTTGTGTAAGAGATGATAATGAACTGGTTCTAACTGAACAACTCAAATGTACTTAAAATTGACAGGAGTGAGAGGAAGGAAGGAGGAAAAGTTAACAAAGCAGAAAGTGTTGACATTTATGTAGCAAATGTAATACGACAATAAAGGAGGAGGTAATATGGAAATGACTGAAGAGAGAAATTGGATTTGAAAGGAAAACAAACCAAAGAACAATTATTTTTTTGTGTATATGAAAACTATTCCGGATATAAGAAAAGCAGGGGGGGGAACTGAAAGGCAAAGAGGGGCGGGGGACAGGAAGAAACAGGACCAGAAAATGGGATGGACAGAAGAAGGAATGGAAAACAGGATCAGGGGTATGAGTCTTAAAAGACAGAAAACAGAATTCCAAGTTCACTCGAAAAACTAAAGCCAGTGGCTGACAATTTTTTAATTGTAAGAAGGGAAGACAGCTGTGTAACAGATTGCAGCAGGACAACATATAAGCTGTTGTGACAAATGGATGTTCTACTATTGCAGGTGAATAAACAGTGCAAGTATTTTGAGGTAGGGCGGCTGGCTTCTCAGAGCATATCAGATTGGAAATAAAATAAAAAACCGAAACAAAATGAAATGAAAACACAGCTCAATTTTGATTTTAAGAAAGGCAAAGAAGGGCATCATCTATACAGAGAAGGAATGAGTTGGAAAGATTACAGGTTCTCCTAAGTAACCAAAGGGGAAAAAAAAAAGATACAAGCCTAAAACACAGGTGAAAAAAGTATGGAGCCTGCTGCAGGCATTGTTCTCTATGAGGCATGGGATGAAGGGTGAAAGATGACAGTATACAACAGAAGGAACCTTTTTTTTCCTTCTTTTAAATAAAGAGACAGATGAGCAGGAGAGCAATACCTGTTCAGAATCACGAGCTCAAGAAAAGGCCTCTAAGAGTGACTGACTGCATTTGTCAAGCAGCATAAATAAGAATAATGTTGGAAAAGACATACTAAGTAAGCTGATGACTTACAAGAGTTCTCAAGAAGAGCAAAGGAGATATTTAAGAAATAATTTGCAAGTACACTAGAAACAGAAATCAGAAACAAGGAAAAAATAAAGTCTGACAAGTCTCAGTGTCTTTTATCATGTGTATATAAAATACAGTTTGACTGCCACAAAAGCAAAGCAGAAGTTGTACCAGGAAGGCAGAGAGGTCATTCTGAAAAATCTAATTTAATTACATGATTTAAAGGCATTCATCTCTACACACATTTCCTTCTATTTTTTACTAATAAGACCTAAACTCTGAAGTCACCATTCCCCCATTTCTTTTCCCCATACAAGGAAAAAAAACCAAAAAACAAACCAGAAAACCCTAAAAAACAAACCACATTGCATGGCTACAAATGGGACTCTTGGAAGTTAGGTATGAATGGAATTCCACCTTACCTAGAAATGTATGAATGATAAACAGACTTAAATTACACCTAAATGGGAAAAAATTGAAAGGAACTGTCAGCATGAATGAAAAGTGAAATGTACAAAATAATACAGGAGGCAACAACTATAAGCTTCCAAGATACCTTAATCTTTTTTCCTACAGAATACCAAATCCTTTAAAAGGATATTTGATACTTAGCACAAATATACTTTGACTCAGAACTAACATTTTGTTTCTCAGCTGTCCCGCTTTTTCCCATTACAGGTACACCACTGCATTTTGATCCTGCAAAACACTCATTTCTGCCACTCTAATCCTGTTTGATCAATCTTTCCACAAGACAGACCTTCTTTAGAATACAGTATTTCTCATAGAAGAAAACCAAGCTCAATTCTTGATTCGGTGACAAAAAGCATTCACTAGTGATACGATTATGTATATAAAACTCTACGTCAGAAGAGTGACTTGTTAAGCTGCTGTTAAGACTTTCATCCAAAGATCAAGCAGTTTTGCATGTCTTTCACTTTTTCATCTGTGCCTTTACAAAAATATTAAAAGCTGACGTTTTAAGAACTAAATGAACGCAAGTCTGTCATCACTGCCCCAGCTTCACTAAACGTAAGCATTAACTTTACCATGACTGAAGGACTGAAAAATACCTGTCAGAAGAAGCACTAACCCTTAAGGCTGAATTTTAAGCCAGGTCTCGTAAAGTTTAAAATTCAAAGTTGGGGACTAACTTTTTTTGATTTCTAGCTGAGTACAGACATATGGAGTCTAACCTGCAGCCATCAGGACAACCAAAGAGAACAATTCTAAGAAAAAGAAAATAAATAAACAAGCTAGTTGAGACTTGTCAGACTAATTCTAAGTTGAAGTCCAGCCACAGAATATTTGAAATAAGACCTTTCTAAGGGAAAAATATATATCATTATTATGCAGAGATACCATTAAGTAGTAAAGGCACACAGTTTGGAAATTATCTTTTTCTTGGTGCAGGCTGGAAGACAAAACCTACATTTTCTCAGTTTATGGAAACATTAACTTTTCTTTTACGAGCAATTTGAGTGCTGAAGATGATGAAAACATTGCAGTCAGAAGCTAGGGTGGGTTTTGTTTTTTAATAATTTATTACTCTTTTCACAAACTATTATAACCTTAATTACATTGCTCATGATTATAGTCTGCATTATGACTAAGCACACAAAAATCCCTACCTTAGGATCACTCTCTGCATCTTCCTCTTCTTCTCCCTCCTCTTCCCCCTCCAACTCCTATGACAAAATAGAGATAAACTAACAGAAATTAAAACAGGTTAAAAGGGCAACTTTTTGTAATGGAGAAAAAACAAAATAGCAAGTTATATTACTACTGTATTCCAGAGTGTTTTAGATGTCAACATTAGAACTACTTGGGCTAACTTAAAAGAATTCAGCATCTTCAAAATCTTAAAGCAAAATCTTTAAAAGAAGATTTAAAACATAGATTTAAAAGATTCAGCATGGCTTAAGGCAATCTTCCTACATAAGCTGCTGCAGTCTGCCAGTGATTTTTTAACTTCTACCTGACCAAAAATTATTTGGAATTTTGCAGTTCTGGTAATAAGTATATATGTCTAATTTTGTTCTTTGTTTTGACCTCCTTCCAAAGAGTCTCTGTTTATTTGGATTACTGTGGACAGGCTATGTATTCCCGCACAGTATTTTGCAATATTTTCACACTCTGTTGTACACATGCCTACATCCAAGTAATAACATCTGGCACTGGAGACAGATTAAAAATACACATATACTTCTATCGAGACCCAGCTTAAAAAATAAAAATAAGAAAATGTTTAGCCACTCAACAGCCTAAGCCCAGAAGTCTGTATTGTAACTTGCAAAGAGAGAAAAGAGACTGCATGCTGAAGGCTGCCAACTCACATCAGACCACCAGCTCGGTAACTTCTGATGTACTCTACTATGGTGAACTTGATGACAGTCAGGTATCTTTTAACCAATTAGCAAGAACACCACAGTAAAAGCAGTAAAATAAAGATATAATTATCTGTAAAGGATATTAGTTCATGTACGTGTGGTATCATTTAGTGGTTTTGCGCAAAGCCTTTTACACGCTGTTTGTATTCATACAACACTACTGTAAACGGGCCGGAGCTCTTGGTATACTAGAAATTCCAGCCTAAGTTAAGCCTTTATCCTGAGCAGTTGCTTGCTCTCCCTTTTTTACTTTACATTTAGCAAGGCCCAGTCTTCAAGCTTATGACAACTAAAAGCTGACTGCTGAATTCCACTACTGCCTAAGTAAGAGATATTTAAAAATAAGACTGAAGGTTCTTATCATGCAGCATTCAAGAAAAAAAACTTGTCTTTAATTTTTGACTCATGTCAGAAAGCAGCTTTAAAAATACTAGAAAAAACTGGACGAATGTTCTTGCAGAAAGTACTTTTGTGAAGAGGAAAAACAGCCATAGATTTTGTAAGTCAGGAACGCTGAACTCTTTTGGAAAGACGTATCATACACAAGAGCATTTATGAACAACTGTTTTCTGCTCCATATAGGACTATTTCTGGAACTAGAACAGCAGTAGGTAATGTTATCTATAAAAGATACAGTATGCATCTCACCTCCTCTTCACCTTCTTCACCTTCTTCAAACTGAAAAACAAACCCAAGGTTTTATTAGCTCTGCTAATATTTGCATAAAATCTTCTGCAGTAATAGGTCTAGCATATTCAAACACAGTAACTGAAACTAAGCCACTTCCAGAAGTAAGGATTAACAGCTCATAGCAAGTTGAAGATACTTTCCTATTCCCAAGTAATAGGAATCTCTTCAGGTTTTTTGTTATTCTCATGTAATTAATACCACATACTAGTCTGATCAGAAAAGAATGTTTCTGTCTACATGGTGATGAATAAACAAAATGCTGATAGCATACATACGTTATCATCATCCTCTATAGCTTCCCCAGTGAAATAAAGCACAGCACGAGGGACTATCCTTTCACGGAAGAAGTGTCCGATCTCAAAATCTGCTGCTAAAGTAAACTCTGAATCTTCATCCTGTAAAGCAAGTTGGTTTGATTTTTCTACTAAAAATGTGATGTGCTACAGAGGAGCGAACAAAAGTATTTCAGAGTTAACATGTTTGAGAAGCGTCACACTGTCATCAGCATCAACCTTCACGTCACTTGTACTTCCAGTATACTTAACTTTGTAACAAAAAAAGAAATATTGCAAGTCTAAATCCAGATTTGCAGAATTGAGATTTATTTTAAAAGTTTCCTACTTTCTACATAAAGGCTACTGGCCTGCTGAAACACTTTCTACTAAAAAGGCTCATACAGACTTTGCTGGTTCTGACACCTGACGTTACAGAATTGTTCAGACTGCTTCAGACTGATTTTTAAAAAAAAAAAAAAAAAAAATCAGGTATCAGCCACGCAGTAGTGCTGAGTTCCTCTTCTCAACAGTGATTGTTATAGATATATCGGATCAGCAAGATGTGTAACAGCAAAATGTCAATGGATTACTTGGAGAAGTCAACAATATCTTCCATTTTATCAAGATGAAGCTCAACTTTTGTCAAAGTTGGCAAAAATAACAATAAAAATATACAGAACTTAATCAAAAGAACCCAAATAGTCACTATCGAGATGTTTAGCAAAAAAGATATGGCAAAGAGCAATTGTGCAATTTCATAAATGTAGACTTACCAATGACTCTCCATCACCAGATACTGCAAAAAGAAAAGGCAGTAAATTTAAGAAAAGTTTGTATAGTCTAGCCCACATCAATTTCAAGATGACAAAACACAGCATAAATAAAGGCCTTCTCATACCAGAAAACACTGGGGTTTATAAAATCTTCAGAAGCTAACTATTAAACCTTTAAAGACAATTCAGATTTATCCTAAATTAAACCCACAGAAATTGCACTTGCGAGAATTTTATGTGCTGTAATAAAAGCATCAAAGCTGCCATTTTGATGTCAAAGATTTTTTGCACAAGAAATACTTTTTCTACAAAGATGGGTTCCGAAGGCACGCAGATCACATTTCTCCCCTAAAAGAGCAACACATTTTGTTTCTATATTAATGCTGTAATTACAATAACTTTATTTTGCTAGAGCACTACAAACCCTCTCCTCTCCCCAAACACAGATGCTACCAAGTAGATCAACATTTTGTCATGAATTTGCAAAGCATTGCTAAGAAGAGGCCTGTTACTGTAACCAATAAGGAACAGGGTGGGGTTTTTTTGTTTGGTTAAAAAAAAAAAAAAACACCAAACAAAAAAAACCCCACAACCACCACCAAAACCCAACAACAAAAAAAACCAGATTCTCCTCCTCTACTCAGGTGCCATGGTACTGTGATCCTACTGTGAAAGTGACAGTTTGGGTCAGTCTGTTCTCAAGTTGAAAATGCAACTATCAACTGCCAGCAGATGTCATAGTCTTACTTTCTTACACAGCTGCCTCCAGAGTATGTCCTTTAAGTATTTTAAAAAAACAATATAAAACCATCATGAGGCAAACAAATCTCCATCCCCTTCTGCAAGCAGCAACTACTTGTAACAAAACAAAACAAACAAACAAAAAAAAAGTTGTTTAACTTAAAGGACATTTCTGTACCAAACAAACTCCAACTTTGGAAATACTTATCACTTGTTTTTTATCCCCATGTACACAGGGATTTGCAGTGGTATTTAGAAGGGACAGGTAGTTCGTAATAGCCCAAGACTGAATCAAGAACTAATGTCCATTTTGTTCAGTATATCTCTGAAGTCCAAAGAAAACTGCTTCTTCCATCCATGTTTGGGGGGGGGGGGGGGGGAAGTACAATGGGAGATGTATCAAGAAGAAATAATGTTTTTGGAATCCATCTAAATTGTTTTAAATATGTGAGTACACATCTAACATTAGATAACTCGGAAAACTAGAAAGGTATGTATGGAGCATTAGGGATCACTAATCACAGAAGAAACCACAGGAAGTTCTGTCACTTAACACAAAGGTTTAAATGAAACCGATATGCTAGAACGTGACCAACACTGGAAGAGATTTCTTTCACATGTTAAAAACCTCAAATTGATGCATGGAGCCATCCTGTGGTAAAACAAGTC
Organism: Fulmarus glacialis; assembly: GCF_000690835.1. Taxonomy (NCBI): domain Eukaryota; kingdom Metazoa; phylum Chordata; class Aves; order Procellariiformes; family Procellariidae; genus Fulmarus; species Fulmarus glacialis. The sequence goes on from NW_009215717.1 coordinate 17,694, forward strand.
AACTTCTTTAGGAGATTCTACATGAGACTCTTTCCATACTATGAATCCTGTTTACACAGCACACCTAATGGCCAAGTTCTACAGAGTAGTGTCAGACAAAATGATCTCTTTAGATGAGCTGCAGTTTGCTATCTTCCTCTAGTAAGAAGAAAGTTTACAATGCAGCAGCATAAATAGTTTGTACAGATTTAAGCTGTATAAATACAAATACATATAAATAAAACACAACATATTTTAAGAATCCTAAATTCTCAATTTCCAAGCTTACCCTTTATTGGGCTGAAGAAGTTAAAAAAAGAATCATTAGGTACTTGTTTAGTAATTGTCCGAACTGTGCCTCGACCCTTGTGTTTCTGTTTTTTCTTGATTGTTTTAACTGTAACATTTTTTCCTTTCTTCCAGTCAATAGTACACCTAGAGACAACATGTGGGAAACAGCATTTTAACACAAGACATCGGTGAAAATAAGGAACTGAGCATTAGAGCAACAAACATCAAGGCAAAAATGACTTATCATTCACTAGATAAAGCTAGTTTTATACACACTGGCAACCGAATCTACTTGACAAGATGTCAAGTAGATGCATCGTAGTGCTAGAGACTACAGGTATGTTGGACATATCAAATATTTCCCTAAATGAAAAAGCTGAATAGTTTGTCTTCTCAGAGTAATCACTGTCCCCACCTCACCCATACTTTAATACCTCTTTGCCCCAACTACTGGAGTTTTGTAACCAAGGACATGATTAAGCTATTCCAGAAAACTCTCAACAGTTGAGAATTATTCTTCCAACGGTCGGACCAGTAGAAAACAATACGTTACGTCCTCTCACTACAGGCCAAGGCAGTGTCCAGTTACCCTAAAAACAAATGCACAAAGAGTGACCAGGGAGAGGCACATTTTAGTTCTCCAAAGAGCAGTGCTCAGACTGACTTGGCAGTCAAGTACAGCAAACTAGAAAGAGCTTACTTTTCAGTTCCTTTCAGCTGCTGTGCAAACTGACACTTTCATCTCAATTAAGTCTCTCTCCATCCACCTATAGTTTTACCCAAAACCGCACACGGCAAAGAATGAGTGGTATACACAGCCAGTTCTCTTCTAATGGAAATAATGGTGTCACAGTAACACTTAAGTGCCTCAAAATATCTTGTCCTATAGATAAATGGTCAAAGTCAACAGTTTTATAGTTAACCTGCATGAAAAGTCACAGAAATGTTTTCCTGCTCGCCTTATTCCAGCATCTATAACCTTCATCAGGAAACATGAACTGAAATCAAAGTTTTGACATACCAGCAATTTTAGAAAGGAATTCCTCTGTAAGACTTAAACAGAAAACATTTTGCTATAATTAACTAAAGTTTTCTTCAAAATGGACTAGCCTTTTACTTGGGCACTTTCACTAAACATGCAAGTAGACGTTTTGCCTCACTGCGGGTGAATACTCAATTCAAAAGCCAACATGTAGCACTAAAAGCCAAAAACTTTTGAGGTTGTCAGGGTACCTTCAAGAAACCAAGTATTTGGCATTTCTTAAGTATTAGTTTAAAAAAAAACAAAAAACAACAACAAAAAACCCAACCAACGACAAACAAAAAAAATCCCCTCCCACCAAAACCCAAAACCACATCCTTGGGCGGGGGGGGCGGGGGAGGGCAGCATGGAGAACCCCACACAACAGAAAGGAAACACCAAGGAAGCTAAGAAAAATAAGGTACAAAAACATTTTTCAGTTGTGTCAGCTCTGCTCTGGTGTGGCACTGAACGTCGGTTATAGAGCAGAGATCACTGATAGGAAGAGAAAGCGTTAGGTTAGACAGAACAATTTTACCCAATGTCGTGTCCAACTCACTAGACTTCCAGAACAGAGATGAGAATTCACCATCCCACAGTCGGTTTCTGAACACATTTTGCCAAAAAAATTGCTGCATTAGCCACAACTGCCAGAACCAAACTGCATGGCCAGTATGTTCCAGCCTCAAAACAGGCTGAAAGAACAGATCATACATATGACCAATTCCTGCCAGATTCAAAAGTACTGCTGGAATAAAAAATACTGAGATCAGCAAGAGTCCAAGAGAGTCTAAGGCTACTTATCAGACTGAGGATGGGAGTCTATGAAATGTAATGACTAAAGTGAATTTACCCAGTTATCTGGAAATAAAAGGCTTGTTACCTCATTAGTAATCTATTAAATTTGAAAGGTGTAAGATTTAAAATGCACACTATGTTAAAACGTATCTATATTTATGTATCTGTTACTTCTGCACGCTGAGGCTAAGATCATCATCATCATCCCTACAAACATTCCCAGTTTTTAAGTCAGCAAAAGCTTTAGTTTATCTTCATTAATCATTATCACAGTAAGAGAAAACAGCATCTGGAAAACATGGACTATTACTTCAGAAGGTTTTTTTAATGTCAAGTTTTCCTTACCCCTCACAATCAACTATTTCAGGTCCTTCAAATGAAAAGGGATCTGTCTTGTCTGGCTCCGACTTCATCTTGTATGTTTTTGTCAGGACTGAATTAGAAAAGTAGTCATTGGGCCCAAAGTGGAACTCTAATGAGAAAGACTGGAAGAAAGTTCCATTATAATTTTATGTTACCACTAATTTTTATCTTTGAAATAGTGTATAGGCAGAATTACCATTAATCAAACTCTGAATACAGGAAAAAATAAGAATTTGGTGACAAACATCTTTCAAACTACAGCAGAAGCAGGAAATGAAGAATGTCAACCAATTCTGAACGTGCAGGAAGCTAGAACAACCTTGGCTAGTATTAACATTCAAATCATAATCAAGTAATTACTACATTTAATTCACCTTTACATACAGAACTGCTGTCTCAAAAGCAACCTTTTAAGTACATACTTCGAGAAAAGTCTTTGTTTCATTTTTTATGGAAGCCTAGTCATCATGTTTTGACTAGGGATGATGAAGTTGTTATTCTGAGGTCATTCTGACATCAGAATAACACCATCAGGTTCTGTTACTCCCCCCACTCTGATCATTCAATGTCATGATCTTAAGAGACTGAAACAGACTTTATTTCTAATTCAAAAAATTTTAGATTACAGGAGTCTGTATTTAAACAGTGCACTCCATCATGAACCAGAGGGGTTTTTTCCATTTGATAATAGAAAATCCCGCAAAAGAACACCAACTTCATAAGCTGAAGCCTAAGATTATACATGTCTTAACAGGTTACAGCCTGAAGCAGGTGTTTCTGCTTATGTTTGAGCCTCCTGTGGCACCTGAAAATTGTTTGTGGAAATTCAGTTTCTCACATGGAGAACAAAAGGCTCCAGTTATGGAAAACTGCAGCATACACAATGCATCATTTTTCAAATCTGTAAAGCTTTCAAAAACTGCTTGCACAACACTATATATGCCCACTTTGCATTCACAATCAACTATGAACTATTTAAAAGTAAAATAAAACTCCAACTGCCTTGGAACAGGGGAAACAACAAAGGTTTTCAGCAGCATTACTTTAGTTACTTGAAGAGGGAAAATGTCTGCAGGTCAGTTCAACAACACAGAAGGGTTGAAAGTCAAAAACCCCAACATCACCATACCTGCTGCACAGCCACAGCATGCGTTAACAGTTACCTTAACTATTTTATTTACTCCCCCAGCAATGCGCCATAAGGACTAGACCTAGTGTGCATACAAAACAGATTAGATAATTGCCAAAAACACTAGCCTTGAATATTCCCCAGGCACTCTTCAGACTTAGGCCAGAACATGGTCTGTTATCACCCAAGTGTGCCCTGACATCCTCTCTTTCTGAAGGCCCACCACGTGCAGACAGGATAAATAACTCTGGGGACAACAGCATGTTCAAAGGTATTTATCCCTCACTATCTCCCTAAGGCCCTTTAGTGTTTCTAAGACCCCATGAATCTCCTCGCATGACTGAAATCTGGAAAGATAGTGGTCAAGGAGCGATGGGAGACTGGTGGCAACAGCAGCCTTCTCAACTCACATGCTCACAGTTTAAGGGAAGGAATCCACTGGGAACCAGAGGTGCACTGAATATCTGTGTTGGCTTCACATAGCCTATTTCAGTTTTACTTCCATTCTAAAGCAATTGGAGACAGCTAATATAGTTTGGAGTGCGTCTTCAGCTAAGGCAAACTCTCTGGCAAACGTGCTCAGCGGAGGAGTTTCAATCTTAGCTTATCCACTACCAGTGATGAACACTCATACCCAAATAATCTCACAAATCATCACTGGGGTTATAAACAGGTAACCAGTGGCACTACTTAGCATTCAAGATGCCAAGGACTAGCAAGACAAAAATATCTGCATTTCAGTATTTCATTCTATACCTGCTAACTAGGAGACAATAAGAAGCTTCAAGTTTCACATACTATTTGAAGTGTTGTAATAACCTTTCCAGTAGTCTTTATTTGGACATCTTTGCTTTTGATATCAGCTTACCTTTGTAGCATGCATTTCTAGATTTTTCCCTGCAGTATGAGATGTTCTCAGGAAGTTAAAAAAAAAAAAAGAGAACTTCCTTATTTTAAGGTACTTACTTAAGTTATACCCAGATGCATCATCCAGGTCTGAATATGCTAGCTAAGGTTCCTGATGTCCAAATAGATATATAAGTAGAAATTATTTTTATACTAACATATGTAAGTTTATTCACATGATTATAAATAAATAAAAACAAATAGTAAGGGAATCGCTTATGCTTCATACAGATAAAAGTTTATATATACAGGCTATAGCAAACAGAACATTGAAGCACCACTACTGTAGCCAGGTAAATCTACTTTTGCAGGACCATAACTACAGTTAATTACTTTGGGTCAATGGTAAATCAGAAAATTCCTAACTATCACGTATTTCTTTTAGCGGCAAAACCTAATCCCCAGCAGAATTACTGTGTTTATTACACACTGGTTATGTGAACTTTCCATAGTACAAAGCTACCACTGCTGCACCGATCTTCAATAGCCAGAGAATTTCAGACAAGACAATCAGACACAACTGGATAACAGGTTTCACTCAAGCAGTTAGGAATGCATCCTTTTGTCTCCAAATACAGAAGGGACATGGAATTTGTCAGCCTTCCATTATTGGATTTCACGTAGCACTGGAATGGAACCTATTCACAGAAATATGCTGTCAAGAGGTTACGAACAGTGCAAGACAAGATAAATCCTCCACTGATGTTTTAAGAGCAGTTCTTCAATTTAAGGTACTGTAAAACAAAGCTGAATGAGAACACAAAAATGCTGTAGGCGAAAACAACTATTCCCAAATCATCCAAATGCCACTGAATAGATATGCTTCAAGATAAAAAACACCAACTTCTTAGAACACTTTACTTTGTGCTTTAACGATTCATTTTCTTCATAAAACTCATATCCTCTCCTTCAGCCCTAGCAATATTTAGGAACTTAATTCCAATTTTTCTCTGTCCTTACTACTTCCCTTGCCTATTATCAGCTCAAGTGTTTTGGTACTAGTAGGAGAAAGACAATGAGAACTAGAAAACTTTGCTTCAGCTGTTATTAACCTTTAAAAGGTATTTTGAGAAAGTCCTTCCATCTTTCTTATGTGAATCTTCAATGAAGCATTTCTTGCACTTATTTTAGACTTTGTCAGAAAACTGTAACTCCACAAGACAAAACAAAAAATACCAAACATAAAGAAAAGGCGACAAGGATGGAGTTTAAAGAAAGGATGTGTAGGCTCAAATCCCATGCTTCTTCCTGCCTCCCCCTCAGAATGAGTTCAAGGAATAAGTATAGTCTGCATGAATTAAATAAGCAACAGAACAACTTTTCAACAAACACAGTATCTGTTTCTGTACACTGAACTTAAACAAGAAAACAATTTCCAAAAAAAAGCAAAGTTGTATTTTAAAAATTACCCACTAGGTACACTTTTAAAAGACCATCTAATATATTTTTCTATCCTTTTCACACAGTTTTTGATTAATATTACTAAGTCACATCTCTTCTTTTGATGAAATATTCAATATAGTAAGTAGCACCCAGAATTTTTTCCACGATTCATTTTCAAACCAAAAGCAGCCATGTAACTTTAGTAGTAAGAGTAGCTAATTTGGAATTTGAGAGAGAAGAAGAAAGTGAAAACTAGACAGAATTGAGCCAGAATTTTAATCTAGAAACTACAATGATGTCAGACATGTCCAGGCTAAGGATGAAAGAGCAAAGGGTCAGGAAAATTGAAGATAAATCTTTAAAAGGCAAAGCATGAAGATATCAGCCTGGAAAGAAACGCCCCCCACACATTCCAGCCGAAGAGAATGCAATGAAAATTTTGAAATACTGTTCACTTCATTACTACAATCTCCATGAGAAATCACCAGAGAAAACTCACCATAGGCTGTCCGGGTTCAGAAAACTTAACTTTAATATCCTGCAGATGTTTCAGGATCGGTTCATCATACTCCTGGGGGGGGGGTGAGGGGGAGGT
>NW_009215718.1:0-18354 GCF_000690835.1 Fulmarus glacialis
TAAACACAACAGATGATTATTCTCATTTTAATATCTACAACACCCCAAACCTCCACACCTGGCAGAGTCATGGAAACATCTGGTCTCCATTTTGCACATTTGAGACTGTTGTTATCATCTTTTAATTATATGTAAAAACAGCTTCTGTTGTAAAAGTATGTAAATTATTTCAAATGAATCAACACAAAATTAGGGATTTTTTGTGCATGTTCAGCACCATTTCTCAGCTACACTGATAAATGAGATGCTAATATATAGCATGTGAAATATAAAAGGGAGTTTATTCCTTTTGATACAAAAAGTGATGTGAAAATTCAGTGAAAAATGAAACCCACGTATTTTAAAGCAATATGTCCCGTTTGTACTCTCTGTAAGGAGAGCACTTCTGATAAGCACCTATCATATCTACCAGGAATCTCTTTCTCATTCTTTGCTTAAGATTGTCTCATTTGTAGTAGAGGAATATTTGCCATACAAGGCTAAATGCTGATGGCTTTTCTTTCCTTTACACAAGGGAAAAGAATATGTTGAATACTCAAGCTCTGTTCCCATGGTTTAAAGAAAAAAACAAGAGTGCAGTCTCTCTCTGCAGCCACCACTTGGCTTGCACTGTGAATGATCACTGGTCCTTAAAATTACGTGAGCTTTTGATAACAGCACTCATTCATACACTCTCTGTTCCCTTGGGCCCAATTCTTTGCAGGTGCCTCATTCTGTAGCTGAGGGCAATGGTAAATGATTTTTTTTTTTTTATGTGACCTCTCCGTGCTCCCCTCCTTTAAACATAGTGGCAATATGTGAGGCTTTCCAAGCCCATCAGGGCCGTGCATCATCTTTCCTCCATGAAATTACAAGCTGTGGTTAGGGCAAAGGTTTTGAGCTCTCCAAGAATGACACTGGGCCAAGAGTGATGCTGGGCCAAATGCGTCTATGGAGTTGTAATCGGTTGTATTGCAACCGCCTGGGCCCTCTGAACTAGAACCTTTAATACTTTTTACCTTCTTTTACACCTGTACAGTGACCATGAAAATCCAGTGCTCATCAATATTTACTTGGCTGGCGTATTAACTACCAGCCCAGATGGGGAGTAGTAGAGAGCCAAACCCAAGATAAGACGCGAAATCCACATGGTCTGTCTTTGTTATTTGTTCCTGCTTCAGAGTCAAGAGTAAAAATACCAGTCAAAAAGTAAACTGAAAAATTTAATTGTTTTATAAAATAAGATTATGAAATTCTATATAAAAATCCAGCTTCTTAAATATGGTACATTCACTTCCTCACAGAATATTTAAATATTCAGGTCATTACGCTATATTTTCACCGTATTTGAGTTAAAATAATTGGATAAATTAAAACATCCCTACCAAAAGATACCACAACTTATACAAATAAAACTAAGCAATAACACTTTTTTAAATACAAAATTTAAAGAAATTAATAACTCTTAGAGCATGCTACAAAATTTTGCCAGAAAAATATATGGGATCATTTTTGTTTAACTAGAAAATATACAGTGTGCTTTTCATTTCTCTTCCTAAAATTCAGTCTCATACAATTTCCATTTAACTTAATAAATATGTACAACAAAAATGTTTATTCCTCGAAGAATATAAATAGCAAATACTGTAGTAGAGCCTGGTCCAGCATTCTTTTCTCATCTAGCAACTATAGTGGGGCTTTTCAACTCTGAATGTGCAAAAATGCAGAATCAGGCTCTTAGTGTTATCAACAGGTTAATAGCTTTTACAAAAGTGATTTTATTTAAAAAAAAACTTCCAAAAACACTGCAAAAGACTTAGAGCTATTCCAGTCAGGCATTTCTATAAATAGTAAGACATAATGTAGGGCAACAACGGTCCAGTTTAATTACTGCTGGCAGTAATTAGGGAAAAATAGTCAATGGGGAACCAAAAATATCTTGAATTAGACACATCTTACTTTCACTGATTTAACTTGGTTCCCTATCATTTCTAAAAAGAGTTTCTGGTATAATCTATACATTGTAAATCTGTGAAGAAACTTAATCACCTTCTTCAGACTTTGGATGGTTCGTTTCGGAAAGTGGTATGTTTTCAAGTGCTTCAGTCCATACATTAAACCTTTAATGGTGTCTTGGTCACCATTCTTTATTCTCCACAGATTGAGAAGCTTCAGAACTTGCTCTGTAGGTTGACATAGTTTCATTGTGCGCTCGATATCTTCTTTTCCCACTTTCTTGCCTGGTAAGCTTGCCATCAGTGTGTTGAGATGTTCAAAGGTGAGGTTTGGGTGGCCAATATGCTTTAAGACACTGTTTTCACAAAGATCGATGTCTATAGAAAGCGAAAAGAAAAGAGAGGTAAGTACAATGCATTACAACTTTACCATGGCCTGCAAAAAACTTCCAAAATTCCAAGGTGAATGTTCCTTCCCAATTTTTTTTTTCTTTATTTCAAATAACTCTCTCAGCAATGGTTTTTTTTAGGCTCCAATTACGAAAAGCACTTAAGAATTTAATTAACTTTGCAAATACAAACAGCCCCAAATTACAAACAAACTTCATAGCAAGTATTTACTGCTATATGTTTGTTTCATCTATCTTGTAAAATGTTCTGTGTATGTGATAGGACTTCTAATATTTGGTTCCAGTGAATGAAAATTTTGCTCCTCTTCTTCAGAAATGTCTAGGCAAGCTTTGCTAGAACAGTCATTTGGGTTTTTGAAGTATTCTAGACACTTCACAGTCTGACATAAGCATACATACTAAAAAGGAGAGGGGAAAAAAAACATTCTGCAGCATTTTTCAAATCTATTCTGAGTGGACAAAAGGTCATTAGAATGCGGCGGTTGTTGATGGTGGCTTACATGAAAAGAGTTGGCCTGACTCTCATAAAAATCTTGGTGTTAACATTGCAGCACTATTTCACCTTTGACACCTGTCTTGGCAGATTCAGCACAAACAAAGCAGTGAATTGGCATGACAAATAGGTACCAGAAGGGAAAAAGAAGGAAAAGCCTGTCTGTGTATTCCTCACTCCCATGTGTCCCCATTCCGTGAATAGATGTCCTAGTCTGAGCTGCCAGTCTCCACTTTATAGAAAACAAATTGCACTTTCTGTTGCAGGCATCCATGTCTACCCTCAACAGCCACTGCTCAAATATAACAGTGGGAAACATTTTCCCCACTTGATCAAAATTCTTCACATGTTGTGCAGTCTCAAAAGGGGATCTTGGCTGTGACACCACACACGCTCCCAAGGGGGCTACAAGTCTGGGAAGAATTCAGTCCTCAACTGATCAGGAGAAGCTGAATTCTCTTCCTGCTTCCCCTCAACTTCACTGTGCTTGCTGCATCAATAGATGCAATAGATTTAAGCCCTGCAGGTCCACCTCAGAGCATAACACATCACCAGCAGGTATTTGATCCCAAGCAATTTTTAAAACGCCATTTAGAAGGTTGCTTTTAATATACATACTATCAAAATAAGGTACCTTGAATAATCTTCTTGACCATGTCCTGTTCTTTGTTTTGCTGCTTCCATAATTTCAAAAGCTGGAAGGTCTGCTCTTGAGAACTGTGCCTTTGTTTAATCCTTTCAATATTTTCTGTGCTAACCTTTGTCCCAGGCAAACTATCTGCTAGTATGTTCAGCCAGTTAGGTGTGAGGTGGGTAGGAACAGCAAACCTGAACAAAGCCTCCTCGCACAGGGTCACATCTGAAATGAGAAAGAGAAAAAGCATATATCAATTGTTCTGATCTCTGTTACCCTGCTTCTCTCTGGAAAAAAAAAAAAAAAGTAGCAAGGATAATAAGAAAAAAATGCTTAAAAAACAAAGAAAGAAGTGGTCTTTATTGTGCTGTCGCTCTCTATGCTTGAGTTCCATTTGGTCTGACCTCCAATAATTAAAACTCTACTATGGCCACCACTATAGCAGGCAAATGGCTAACAAGCTAGATATTTTTATCATAAATGCTGATACATTAATTTTAACTGTAATTAAAGGTGTGTTTTCAGAGCACTCTTCCTTAATATGATACATACCTATTCCACATTTTTGAGGTGCCGTATCTGTATTTTCCTGACAGACATTGTCACGAACTGCATTTCCCTTCAATGCTATTTTGAAACCCAGTGCACTACAGTTTGTGTGCTTTAGACAGGCTGCTTTGGATGAGGTTTCATTTGAGAAAAATCCTTCTGGACATCTCTTACATACAGTGTCACTCTCAGGGGTACCTGTGGAAACAGGAGAACAATGCATCCAATTACATGTAACCTCAACTGTGAAAAAAACCACAAGAATACAAAAATAAAAGAAAATATTCCTCCCAAAATTGTCATGCTTCTGCTTTTCACATTTCTGATCTGTGAAGGAATCACATTTAGAAAAAAAAACACTTCAGTTTTTAAAAACAAAAAAGATTCTTCTTTAAGAGAATGATGTTCCTGCTGGAGTAACAGAGTAAATAGTACTATTACTTACACTTGTTACCAACTTTAAAATCAGTAATTACTGATTAAATCAGTAATTTCATAAAGTAATATCTTTAAATCAGTAATTACTTGAGTCTATTCAGACATTACATGATGTCTGACTTTCATCCTTCAACTGTACAAATATTCTGCAAAATAATTAAATGGCACAAGAAACTGCTCTAAATCATACTCTGTAATATCTGCCCAGAACCTTACTCGAATGGGTTACTTTAGTTCTAGCTAAAAATATCTAACTAAATATCAACTAACGACCCTCTGAAAAGTACTTTCCCTGCTCAAATATTAAATTATACAGGAAAATAGAATTTCAGTAACATTTTTGAACTTTTTTTCTGGGCTTGAATAAAATATTATTTGAAGCAAAGAAAGTAGATTGTCCAATATAGTAAAAATATTTAATATACATACATATGTTTTGCTTGGTGTTTTACTTTTATAGGGCACAGTTTTACTTCAGAACCAAATATATGATACAACAATAGAATGACAATATGTGGTTCTATCACATTGACAAAGAGGAAGAAAATTAAAGCATGAAATCTGAAACAATGCAAACAGCCTAAACACCAGTGGCAGGAAAATAACAGCACCAATAAATGCTGTATATTCACTCTTAATTCATCTTTATTCAGCCAACATTTAAGCAAGTCCTGAAGTCTAACATCTAATCTTGCATTATTGAACATGAACTTAAGCACATGCTTAAAATTCTTTGGAAATAATTGGAAATTATATTTGAATAAGAAAATGCCTCCATCTAGTGTATTTTGGAAGTATTTACATGTGGATGCTTATTTTAATGCTAGCTTTTAAGTAAATTTTATTTATTTGGGGCATTTCCTTACAGAAAAAGAGTACAAATCTCCAGTTTTCAACCAGCTGTGAAATAAAGAGTAAGAATAAGAATAAAGAATAATACTTGCATACACCCAACCTAGCACTTCTTTCATCAGACAGCAAGTGAAAAACAAAGGAGAATTTTTTCATTGTGCATCTGAAAATCAGAGATCCTGTGTATTGCCAAACCCCCCAAATCCTCCGCGTTCCACAGCCAGCGCCCAACCCGCAGCAGCGGCGTCCGCCCTTGCGTTTTCTTGCACAATGTGCTCTGCCTGTGGCTCTGGGCTGTGCGAAACTCCAGCCAGCACCTGCACCTGAGCAGGCAGCAATTAGCTTTGCTGGGAAGGCTGAATTTTTAGCAACTTCCCCTGCTACAGACATGCCGCTGTTGTGTTCCAGCAGCGAGGCAGGGGAGGAAAGGAGAGTCCCTGCAAATGGTGCGTCGTTCTGCTCAGAGCTTCCCGTATAACCTTTGCGGCGCAAGAGGGAAATAAACCGGGTAATCCATCAGTGTTCTCGGGGTTGAGCAGAAAGTCACCTCCCAGCTTTGCCAGCTTCTTCTTCGCTGCTTATCTGGCCGCTCTTGTTCAGGGCACAAACGGCCTCAGCCCAGATGCCCTTCCGCCGCTCCCTCCAATTCGCCTGGAATCCCCCATTCTCCCCAGGGAAACGGCAGCCGCCGCCGGGGAGATAAGTGCAGCCGCGGAGCAGCGCTGCTTCCCCAGCGCATTGCTGCTAAAAACTCTGCCACGTACAGGGCCAACCGCGGCAGAAAGGAACAAAACCTTAATCTACACTCACAAAAGGGGACTCCCAAAGTAAAGTGATCTGACCAACGTAATCATGAGCAACCGGCAGTGGGGAAACAGATTTCTAATGCTTTAAGCTTTGAATGAGACACTGGACCACACCATCTCCCTGTGTGGCAGTGGAAGCATATTTTTCTACACTTAGGTTTTATTTCACCTGAATTTACATCGTTACAAAGTTCAAGGCTATCATATGGCAGAAAGCGGGAACACAGTGTGGTCCATGCTTATTAAATTCTTAGTCGATGCCTCACCTCAAAAGCTGACTATTGACACAGGGGGACGCAATTATTTTTACAATGTTTTCATTCCTTGTTTGAGGTCTGCTTGGGTTTAGCTGATTCATTTGATGGTCTTTTGGAAACCAACTTTCCAATAAATTACAGGATTCGACAATTTATCTTCTTCCAAAGTTTGTTTCATTTTGAACTGAGGGATTCAAATTTGCCTGCCACAGTTTCACTCGCATCACTTGCAGGGATGCAGCAGGCTGGTTGCTCAGGGAATTTATACTTCTTTGCTTGCTTCCCAAACCGGCTTTCTGAGAACTTTCTTTCTGTCCCCTTTTTACTTGCGGCTGAGGTACAGTGGAACCCTATTAACCCAAGCCCCTGGGTATAACTATTTAGGTTAATGAAGGTTTATAATATGGAAATGCTGCCAGTGAAAATGCTTAGCAATGGCAAGAGCATCAGGATAGTGCTTAGTTAACCAATTACCAGGGGAATAGTCAGCACCTACAGCAGCGACGTTACTCCTTACATCAAAGTTCTTCTCCAGTGAGATGTTCATAACGTGAGGAAGGACTCCCGACCTGTCATTCAGCATAGCTCTAAAATGTATAGGCCAGCCCTAGTGTTTCTCACTATATACATAATTCCTAGGGAAGCAATTCTGTAGTCTGGAGATTGGTTGCCTACGGGTTTGTGTCTGAGACGCTTTGATTTTCTGTATTCCCTTCCTCAGTGCTCTTCTCTGGGCAGTTATCAATCTCCAGTACAATAACAGTTTACAATTCTTTCAGGCTGTATTAAATACTGGAGCTAAACTGGGCCATGACATTTGCCAAATGATAAATGAGGTATTTTGTTTTGAGAGAAGAACTTATTATTGGTTTAACAATTTATGTTGTCTTAAATGAAGAATACACTCCACTGAAAAGTGCCGCTTCGCTCTGTATCCCCACCAGACATACAGCACAATGCCAGCCTGCTTGACAAAGAAACAGTTGTTTGTTTGATAATAGTAACAGTTTCCCTAAGAGTTCCTCTTAGGATGCTGATAATGAATTATTACCACATATTGCTGTGATGCTAGAGCTATATTAATACTGTTATAATTATACACTTGGTGTCAAACACGTAGTGCTCCTGGTGTTTGTCAAGATATACAGTTGCTTGAAACAGCAGATTTCAAAATGAAAAACATTATTATTTATCACACACACAAATACTACATTCCAGATAATGTTCCTTTAAAAGAGGCAATCCATCATGTTTCTCATTAGAGTGCAATTTGCTACATTTGCTACTGCCATTAAGTTATATATTATAGTAGGAGCAGGGTATTCCACTGAGAAATGTTCCTTTGGCTACAGTCCAAATGATGCAGACTAGGAACAGGTTCAATTGGCTTTACAATTTACTGTCCTGTAATTTCATCTGGATGAGCCTCTTTCCTAATCTTTTAACTGCCACGAGTCATCGACGTGCGGTAGAGCTCTAATTAAGTCTGTGCGTATTGACAAGCGGTACATACCTGGCTGTGCAACGCCAAATCCGGGAGGACACTCTGTGTGCTTTAAACAAAACTCGAGTTCCAGGTATCTGCCTTCGATGCACTCACAGACACGGTTCTGCGTGCTGGTGCACTCCTGCTTGACGTACTGCAGCTCTTTGCAAACGGCGCTGCAGTACTGGCATTCATCGTTGCTGTTCCACTCTTCGGCGTAGTACTGACCCGGGCACGGGGCACACTGCGTCGGGCTGGTGGCTGTACAGTGCTGCTTTACGTAGCTCCCAGGAGGGCACTGGTCACACAGCAGTTGACGAGATGTCCCCGGGTCGTAATGAGGATACTTGGGGAGAGAGTCGTCCTGGATGGTCCACTTAACAGAAATGTCCAAGAGCTAGCAACAGGAAAAAAAAAACACCGTTCACTTTAGTTCTGGGGAGCACCGTGGTCACAAAGAAACCTACATTTTAATGAGTTTATGAGCCTAATCATGTCGCTATCTTCAAAAAAATGTTTGCATTAGATATTTATTAAATATTAGCCAGCTTCTGGACTCTCCCATGTCTATCTTAGAATGGGAAAATTTTAGGACCTTATCCAGCAAATCTTCCCAATGTAAGTACTTCCTTGTTCTTCCAGAGATGTAGATCCTATTCTTCTCCCATTTACACTCTTTTAATATCACTGGGCAATGACCTTTTGCCACCTGGCACCAGAGAACCTGGCCTATTGGTTTCATTGGCAACACGCTCGATGCACAGCAAGGTGGGGGTTATGCACTCCTGTGTTCTTAAGTATCAAGTACTTCAGATGCAAAAGGAATGGTATCTAAGCCTACAAATCTGACCGGCGTACTGCACCATTACCACAGATACCTTTAAAGGTAATTCCTTACAATATTTCTTTTTACCAGCAACAAATGGCTAGAACAATATAGGTCATTTTTTAACGCCTTCCATTTAATCTTGCACTGAAATGCAGCAGCTCTGGGGATAAAACATGGCAGCTACATCCAGTATGAAGATGCAGCTTCAGACAGAGGTAAAGAATGCTGCAGTTCATGAAGGACTTAATCGCATGAGCTGGAAGAGGCCAGGCTAATGCTTTCATTTCCTATCTAAAAGCACAGGCTTACAGCTGTCATGAGGACCTGGTTCAGTACCGGCACATGTCATGACCACTACACTCCTTCTGCTTCCTGCACCAGTCTGCTTTGCTGGTGCGATTTGGGATCTAGCCATCTGAGATCACCTTGCCCTTCTGCAGAGACAACCTCCATATCACGTCATTTTGGTCCTGTAACTGAAAAATTGGTTCTGTGGCTCCACCAGCCTACCAAAAAAAAACCTCTTAGGTTTAGTCCCTATGTACTGCCCCGAGCCCCACGGGGTCCACGGGCAGCTCACTCTCCCCACTGAGAACCCGTCTCTGCCCCAGCGCTGCATGATCGACGCGCCACTTCTCTTCTAAAACTTGTACATTTTATAAAGATGAAGTAAACTGGCTCTGAATGAAGATTTTTTTCTATGTATCCATTCAAATTGTAGATCCAACTGACTTGTCTTTGTTGCTATTTTAATCCCAGTCAGCTAATACAGAGTTGCCAATTCAATTTCAAGAACGTATTTTCCTCTTTTCCATTGCAGATGTCCCCAAAATGTAAGTGGAATTAACTCTTTTTATTTATTCAGACTCTGTATTTCCTAACGAGGCTTCATCTAAAGGCCTCACTTCTGCCACAGCATGGCACTTCTTAAGTCATAGTCTTATTAAGGTTGGAAAGGATAATTTAATCGTTCATCTGCATTAACACTAGTCGCAGTGTTTGCAACAAGTAATATTAGGTGCCTAAATTAGGAACTCTTACCGCTTAAGAAAATATTCTTAAGTGCATTCTCCTGTTGCCTGTCTGTGAATCCACTTTTTATACAGCTGTACTTAGACAGGCTGAAGAATGAAATGCACATAGTCTGGATATTCCCCACAGCCTCTTCTAGTTACCCTTGACGAAGCCCTGCAACTTGTCCGATCTGTGATTTCTACAGGTGGAGATCCCACTTTTTCTTGTGGTCTCAATGCACAATCGCTTCCATTGTGAGAAATTCCTTATTACTCATTGAAGTTTGATGTACCACTCCATTTTTCTGAAATAACTGAATCTGTTTCATGTGATCTATTTAACAAGAGGGTGCAGCATGTTTTTTAATAGTGAATGGCTTTCCACTGATGAAAAATGCACCCACCCTTGGTAAATCTCCAGCTATTACTCTTGTAATGAGGAAGTCCTGGTAATCCCATTAATCGTTGATGCAAACAGTCAGGTTTTCTTCTATGGTTTTTATTCAGTAATAGATAATACAGCAACCCAGAGTCCAAGACTTGCATGGACACACGCATTCCCTTCACAGAACATAACAGACTGCAACACGCGGCACAGATGCTACAAAGACAAGCATCAACCCACATTTCATGCACATGTCTGTGGAAACCCAAGACAATACCCAATGCAGATGAAAATCTTGAACACTGATGAATACTTGAACAACACATGTGTGAAAATTATTAGGGACAGCAACCAGACATGCGGGCAGCATGTCCTCGTGCAGAAACGCCAGTTTTCCTTCTCTGCAATGCACAGCTCACAGCAATCCCCAAGCTGTCACTGCAGCAGAATCTGCTGCTCTGGGTCGTGCCTCTAACCTTGGTGACACGTTTTCAGGTGCTGAATGGTTAGGTGGACCATTTCATGACTGCTCAGCTGCCCTCTGCAACATGCAGGAGCAAGAACAAGATTTTCTCTATCATCTTCCTTACTCAACCATTTACATTGGAAATCATACATGAGGCAAGGGAGACGTTTTGCCACAGGGGATGATTCAGGATTAAAAATAATTGAAATTCAATAATCAGGGTATGAGAGCATGGAGTTTAGTAGGGAAAAATGTAGGCACTTGCTTCCTGAAGAACCTACAGCTATGTGAAGCAAGCCAATAAAAATTCAACACAATCTGAAAGGAATTGATTTAAAAAACTGGGCAAAAAAGTACTCTGTGTGTGTGAGACTACATGAAGTTTTGCCTTTGGAAGTACCAATAGCTATGAACTATTAATGGCAACCAGAATACTATTAATCTAAATGAGCATAACCAATAACCATAATAATAGGATTAATAAATCAGCATCACTAAAAGGACGATCGGTCTTTGCATTTGATTTTTTCTTTGTGTTTTTAAAAGAAAAGCACATCACACCTGTCTTCCCTTCTTTCCCAGAAACACACATTACGTAGCTGCAGTAATCCATCCATCAGTGGCTGAGCCATACGTATTCAGGATCCAACTCTTTTATTTAGTAAACAATTTTGACAAAAGATTTTTCAGTCAAACTAAAGCTATAAATGCAATCAATATCTCAGTATTTTACCAGAACATTTTATACATAATTTTCAACATAGAGCTAGATTACCATTACTATTACTGTTTGACTACTATGATCCTATTAGTACAGTGAGCTGTGCAACTCATTGCCATAGGACGTTGTAAACGGTTGAGTTCAAAATGTTACTTGACATAGTAATGGAGGAAAAATAATAAAGGGCTATTAAACATAAGCATCACCTTTTGATCAGGAAATCCCAAACCACAAATTGCTTGAGTCTGGAGGAGTGTTTTGGAAAAATATCACTATTTTTCTGCCTTTTTCCTCCATCTCCTCTATGCATCAGTTATCAATCCCTGCCATAGACAGCATATGGGGCTTTTTAGGGCATTTTTTCTGGATTATTTTTTTCTTAGACCCAGTACAGCCATTTGTATGTTGTTAAGTAAATTTCTAGACTCCAATTCCCCATACCACACTTCTTCATAAGACTATTGTAGGTCCCTTAATAACACTTAAGAGAATAGATCTGCAAGATTGTCTTCTATGCAGATTGAAAACACCTAGCACATGTGAGTATGCTGAATATGTTATTATTACCATACTATTATTATTGCTGAATATGCAACCTGAAAATCAGAAGTTATCCTTGAACCTACCTCAAGTGCCAAAGTAAAAGCAATCTATTTTTAGAAGTTCTGCAAAAATGTAGGAAGAATGGTGGAAGGTAATTAAATATAATTTTTACTAGTTTTACTGCAGCAACTTGACACAAACAGAATGAAAAGATTCTTCTTGTCCCCCAGTTCACAGAATAAGCTAAAGGGGAATGTCACTAAATTGTCCTTTCTCCTGGCCTAAGACACACTGAATTTGTGCTTACATTAGCAAGCTGGATCACCTGTTACAGCAGATTTGCAGAGCAAAACAGATGGTGCCAAGTATGATTCAGAGAGGGTATTTTGGACTAACTTCAGTCTGCTCTCATGGACTGAGCATGCATTAGCGGTTACAGCGCATCTGGTGCGTCTCTGGAGTCCATCTCTGGATTTACCTTCATCAATCCAGTTTACTTTTGTAAATCCACTTTGTGCACTCCAAGTCTGCTCTGATGTGCAAACTAAAATACAGTAAATAAGGATGATCAGGAGAGGCCCTTCAAAAGCATGTTCCCAAATCAAATTAAAATGGTAATTAAATGCATTTTATTCATTCCTGACATTTCTCCTCCTAAACTATGCTATGACTAACTTGGTAGCAGATTCTCAGCCACATAAAACTTATGATAGACCTGAATGCCCACACTTAAAGGTGGGCTATGTACTAAACACCTGAATCTCTGCTGTAAGAAACAGCACTATTTGAGCACATGAAAATGCCATGGTCAGAACTTACTAGTTCTGAACATTGGTCTTCCAAAAAGCTTCACAGAAAGCAGTATTTCTCCTATAATCATGCTGGCACTGGCCTGTTTTGCTTTTGCTGGAGAAGAAGGTATGTTCCAGTTTGAAAGGAGGAAGAAGCTGGAAGTCTGGCTTCAGTTTACTGGAATCAGAAGTAGGGGCAATGAGCATGTTCACCCTTTAACTCTTAAGAAACCAAAGTTGGAGTCTATCAGTGCTACACCTGTCCAAAGCAATGGATTTGTCATTCAGAAGACTGCATAAAATTCTGTGCATCCTTGTTTAGGAAAGGCTAATTCAGCCTGGAAGAGGTACAGAGAAATTTTAGAAGAAAATGGAGAGCTTCACCTCGAAGAGGATCTTGACTTGTTCAATAGCTTGGCAAATCAAAACAGTACCTATAGATTCAGATGGACAGTGAGAGAGAAGAACTTTCTCCGTTAAAGGATAATGCTGGCAAACGAAAAGGGGATTCTCTTGTCAGAGGAAGTTTGGGAACAGACTTTTACTGAGAAGCAGGTGCAAGAAACCCAAGTAGCTTAAATATAGCTCTCAATGCATTTCTGAAAGCAAATACGCCATTTGGTTTCCTGGAAGAGCTGGAGAACAGACTGAAAAGATCTAGGCAGTTTCTTTCAATTTTAAACTCTAAGAAAATCCTTTATATCCCAACACCGATGGAAGCCAATGAAACTCAACATCTTGTTCATCTCAACAAATTAACTGTTAGTCTGATTCAGAGTACACTCAATTGCAAATGGTTTTCCTAAGGGTAGTGAAATGCAAGGCTCAATTTAAAAAATCAGTCCCAAAGATTGGGGTTTTTTGTTCTATGAGTATGAAATGCTATCAGTAACAAAATAATAACAACAAAACCAAACCAAAACAAAATCTAGTATCATTAACCACATCTATCAACCTATTGGGTGAAATTCAGTTCTAGTGTCATGGGCTCAGTTCTGAAAGGACTGAAAAACTCAGTCCTCATTCATCTCCCTGGGCCAAATCCTGGGTACCTCTCCAGATGGGTGTCCCTGTATGAGGAATTGGGATAAACTGTAAATACAAGTCTAGTGTAAGTCAGTGTCATGCAAATAAATACTGAGAACTTATTCAAAATGAGTTACCCAAGGTTAAAAAGCAATTCTTTGATTGTGTGACTCAACACATTAGGCCTGAAGCTATATTTTTCCATACCATCTTTATGTCAGCATACACAATGCTAACATAAAAGGCCTGTGCAGTGCATTTATTTGAGACCTTAGAAGATGCTTTTGAAAGAGAAATAATGTGATTGTAAAATTTCATTTCAGATCTTGGGCATGAAAAAAGTACACGCCCTTTTCTTTCATCTTTAAATGTAAGGCAAAGAGCCGCTTGCTTTTTCTTGTTGAATTAAAATGAACTGGAAGACAAAGCACATAACGCAGAAATCCTTCAAGCATCATACCCTTAAATCACCGCTTTGTGAGAGAGAAGAAAGTGGCTTTTCAGCATATGAAAATATTATTATATAGCTTGGCTTTGTGGTTTTGGGTTGTAGACCAAAGGAGAATGTTTAATTTGCTGAGAAAGATAAATCTGTTTCTGTTTTGCATCCCACAACTATTCCGAAGCATATTTTCCTGCGTGATAAATAATCATTCATGGCATCTGTCAGATTGCTCCTACTGCTCGCATTGGGTTCAAAGTAAAACCTCACAACTCTCTTTCTTTGCCTTCTACACAAAGTACTTGGACAAAGCTAAGGCAGGAGGCCTTCACTTACCCTCAGCCCATAGGCAGAATGCCTCACTGAAATCACGCACAGACCCCAGAGAAATCCCAGTGGCAAAATATAGCACTGAATCATGTTAATGAGGTCCTCCTAATCAGTAGCTTGTCAAATCGAAACAGTATCTCTAGATCCAGTACATGACAATGTCATGCTGGATCAGAACCACGGCCGTCTATTGCAAATGACCATTGTAAAATATTTGTCATCTAGGGAGAAATGACTCCCATCCATCTGGGAGATACTCAGCTCTCATCCTCCTCACCTTGCTGTTTTGGGGGGCCCCATGCCATCACCAAATTTAACCTCTTTGGGCCAACAGCTATGCAGCACTGCTTACCCCGCGAGTTGCTGCAGGCTCACCAAGAGCACAGCCCAGACAAAGCACCTTTCGGCAGACCGCAGCTGGGTGTCAAGACCACAATGAAAGCTAAAATGGAGTCATTTTCGCTGGTTTGAGTTTAGCTTATAAAGCTGTTGCACCATTCTGCCAACTACTTCAATGCAATCCACCCATTTTGGACATAACGGGACCTACTTTTGTATGGAAGATGCTTTATAAAGTGGAGGCTGCTCTTTTACATAAATAACTAGTGACTCTCCTGAGCCCCTGTATTCTAAACTGAGGCTATCAACCACTGTCTTCATTTCTCTGTCAGTAAAGCAATATGTCAACAATTCAAATCTTGTAGAGACTTTGTAAGGCACCATTAGTTGTCATTCACAAAGCATTTTAGGGGTCTAAACTATTGTTTCATTTTCAGTGGTAGGAAAATGACATTCAGCTGAAGAGCAGTTTTGCATCTTATCAAAGAAGTGCTAAACTGAAAGTCTTCGTTTACATGAGTTACATTTGCCTAGAAGTTTGTGGAGGGATAAAGCAGAAAAGACTAACTAGCTACTCACCAAAAGATGTGTCTTATCCATAACTCATATTTTGGAACATTATTCACCAGAGTGACAGCAAGATTTAGAGATAACCCAACCCTGGGATGTTACCACCATGACTACAGTCTGCCTTTGCACTGAACAGAATTACTAACAACTGACCATCTAGCTAGAGAAACAGTACATCCAGTATTATGTGCAAACAGGTGTTTTTCTCCAGGAAGACTGTCAGAGTAGTAAATCTACTAGCATAAAAGTTACATACAGAAGGAACAAAATTGAAGTTTCTGTGAGATTTGAATAGTGGGTGTTATTTAAATAGTGACAATATCTTTTTAAAATTCTCCTGGTAACCTTGGAGTTTTATTTTTAACCAACATACATGCAGACAGACAGACAAAAAGTCAGACAGAAAGATAACTCCTACCCTCGCGGGCTGCAAAGCCACTGCTGCCTACACACAGCAAACCCAACAGGCCAGCCAGAAAAAGCATGTCACATGCGCCCAGACATCCAAAATAGAGAAAGGTCAAGTTTAAGGGTCAAGATAGTTACGTGACAAGTAATGAGGTCCAGCTCTGGGGAATTTCTTTCAATTCAGTCTGATTTCATAATGCTTGTCTGTTTGTAAGCAGTTTCAGCGTTCCAGCAAACAACACGTACATGCATGCACCACCACAGCAGGTCCCCTTTCTGAAACCTTACCAAAGAGGCCAAGGCTGAAAGTACATCATGTCCAAAGAGTCTTTTTTAGGTATGGTATCTCCAAAGAGTCTTTTTTAGGTATGGTGTAGCCAAACACAGACAACTTTGAACTGCTGTTGCACCTCTTACAAGTGTTCTTATAAAACAGGTACTAAAACTACTTTTCTGAGCTCTAGCACATCTGACAGGACTTAAACTTCACTGACAGTACTTAAACTTCACAATAACTTTAAATAAATTGCTTTTAAATAATAAAAAAGAAGAGTTGAATGATGAAGGTCTCTGGTATGTACTCCTGCCACTGACGTATTTCAGCTCCAAGACTCAGCTGCCGGAGGATTATGGTGAACTTCACCAAATGCTGTTACTTTATGGGAGAACATGAACAGGCACATTACATTTAATCAAAATCAAAATACCCATGTGATTATTTTATGACAGCAACAGGTAAGAAACCAACCTGATAACAGGCTGTTGCTGAAATTCCCAGATTAACTTCCTGTGCTTTCATATAGACAAAGAAGGCACAGCATCATACATGAGATGAAAAAGTTGTCCTGCGTTTCAATTTGCTTACCACGAGTCTGACGATTTTTGCTTCCCTTGTACCATTAATTACTTTGGTTTGTTTCTCAAAAAGCTCTTTCAGAAAGTTGTACAGAGAGTAATAAACATGCATTACTCATCGGATCCTGGAAATCTCGTTGCATTTATAAAAAACTTTCAAAATAATTGGATCTCAGTTCTAATGCTCTGCCACAACATTAATGCCACTGTACTCACCAAAACAACCCAGGAACAAGATACTGCGCAGGCATGCATAAGAGCCTGCTCTGAATATTATTTTTTAATGTTTTTCTTTGAATGTTTTTTTATCCAAAAGATGAATAGCCTCCAAATAGATGTTACACAGTACGCAGGTTTTAATTAATCTGACATCATATACAATTCCATATGGCTAAATGGATTAAATGACATTTTGAAAGATTTACTGCACTGCTAACATCTCTAAATTTGCATCTGGAAGTATCTTGCTAAATCACCAAGTAAACAAAAACTTATTAAAGCAGGGGCTTATACTGGATTTAATAACACAACTTTTTCTGTAATAGCTACTGACACAGCTACTAATTCATCACTTTCTTGCACATGAAGCTGAATTTTCTAAGCCAAAACAAGCACCACATGCTTGTGCTTTTTTCTGGAGTTCACAGTGGTTTTCCTGGGTAAGAAAGCCAGCCCAGTATCTGAGATACTGATCGGTGCCGCTGTAGCAACGATTACAGAGACAGGCAGGGATGGAGCTTTTGTAAATCAAAACCAAACATCCCAGCCTACAGTTTCTAAATTCATTCCTAGATACAGTGCTTTGTGTCAGCCCGGTATGATGAAGCCTTACAAAAAGAGAGAGGAAGATAGGAAAAAAGGCAAAAGAAAAGCAAATCATGCCACTACCTTAAGAATGGGATGAAAATCCCTGCTGCCTTCCTGGAGCTGGACGTGTCCATCGTGCTCCAAACCTCACCAGGAAAGCTTGGCGTGATGAAACAAAAAGGGTTTACCAAGAAAACGGAGAGAAGGCAAAAAAATCCCCAAAACCAAAAAAACCCAAACAAAACAAAAAAACCCAACAAAACAAAAAAAACCCAGAAGAAAAGCCGTATGTCTTTACAGCCTGATCTCTGAAGCTGTAATGCATCTTAAAGCCTATCTACCTCTCCGAACGGACTTACCACAAGCGTGCAGCACAGGAACTTGTTCATTGTGGTCGGTGGAAGAAACCTCAGCGAGCTGGGAAATCAGGCAGAGAGTCAGCTCCCGCTCCAGTCTCCTAGCAGCCTGCTTACATCCCCCAACATTAAAGACACGATATATATATAGTCCCGGTGTAACAGGAAGCTTTGGCTCAGCTTTGATCACTCATTCCCTACCATGACCAAACTTTTCTCTCTCTCTCGCTCTCTCTCCCCCTCTTTTTTTTTTTTAAGGAACCTGTAAAACTTGATGACTTAATGGAACCCTTTGAGTGCTCTAACCACAGGCTGGAAAATGCAGGAGGGAGTGTCAGGGGCTGGCCAGGGGAGGGTTTAATTGGGCTCTGTCTGTCTGTCTGTCCCCCCCTCCTCTCCCCTGAGCAGCTGGCTTGGAGGGGAGACGCACGCCCCGGGGAGGAGAGCGGCTCCCTCGGCACCCCAGGCTCACGGGAGACACAGTTAAAAATCACTGCTGGAGGCTGGGCCCCGGGGCCCTGCACAGCGCGGCCGCCTGCTCACAGGGCCCTCGAGCACACGCGGGGCTGCCATTTCCCAGGGAGGAAGAGGACTCCGGATCCCTGCCGGCTTCC
>NW_009215718.1:18437-22723 GCF_000690835.1 Fulmarus glacialis
CGACATGACGGGTGTCCGGCTGGCTGGGCCACCCGCCGGCCAGCACCAGCCCCGAGGGGCTTTGCAAGGAGAAGAGACCTGTGGGAACAATTCGGGGCTTTTGCATGAGCGGTTGTGATTTTCCAGTGACATTCAGTGTCTGAAAACAGGGAAGGTTTAATGTTTTCAGCAAGCCCTTGTCCACAGGAGAGGCCCCACTCAGGGGCCTGTTCTTCCTTCCCCCACTTGCCATGCGGTGCTTTTAGTTAGAAAAGGGCATTTTTCTAAAGCCGTAAGGATTAAACCCTGCTGGTCTTGCCTCCCTGGATTTCTCAGAGGGCTCCCTGGAAGCCCTGGGGAACCTGCGTGTACCAGGCACAGAGCTGAGCACTGCTTCCCAAGCAAAGGTGCGGAGAAAGGATTTCTTTTCCCAACCTGCAGATATTCAGAAAGTGATTATGGGAGGCTGTGGGATCCTGGGGTAGAAGCCAAACCCAGATGTGCCTTCAGTTTTCACAGATGGCTTTCTCTCCCTTTTCACAGGCCAGACCAAAACCTCAGCTCTGGATATTCCAGCTCTTGAGCATTTGAAATCTGGGGCCCACGTTGGCTCTGGGTTGTGCAGTTTTGCCCCTTTGAGTCACAAGGCTGTGCGGGATTGGCAAAAGAGTGAGGTGGAAAAAGCCTGCATATTGTTTCACAAAAATTCAGCTACGCTAAGTCAGGAAACGGTCGTCTTCAAGGATAGCCTCGCGCATTCCTCCTTATACATCTGTAACTGTTTGAACACCCATCAAGCATAACCTAAGATTGAAACAGATGCTGATTACACTCATCAGGACGATAAAAATTCAAGACACTTGAATTAGTGATGAGTTCTTTGTAAGAGGTGATGTGAAAATTGGCACGGAAACCTCACCACCCGAAGGAGTATTGCTGGCATCTGTTGGGTAGTAGTCACCACTCAGTTACCATTGCACCTTGAATGGATGCTGTAACTGTTCCTGTAATCTTTTCAGAGCCTTCTAGTACTTCAGCACCTATTCATTCTTAGATATACTTATGAACATACTGCCCAGATAAAGGAAGAGTAGTGCCAGGATCTATCTCTACATTTCTACATTTTCGTTGTGGGGTAGGGGGAAGGACTATTTTTGAAATGGCCATCTTCAACCATGTAAGGGCAGCTATGCATGAACACCGTATTCTCCATATAGGGACCAACTTCACGTGTCAACCAGAATGCTATAGCAACTCCACCAGCAGAAGTTATTTAAGCCAAACTAGCTTTATTCCCTCAGAGGCCAAGAGCTGGACATGGCAATGTGTCTCTTCTCCTGATTGGGAACAGCAAGCCCCAGCGTCAACTCAGAGGTCCCTGGGAGGTGGGTGAGGCTGATTGCTTCCTGCTCAGATATACAGCAGAAAGAAAAGCACCAAACCTAAAGCAAGCTCCCCGTGGTTAATTGAACAGTGTAACTGAATTTCAGTGGGCTTTGGATTGGGCTGTGTTTTCTCATTGCTGGTGCCAGCCATAAATACACAAAGGCTGGCTCTCTAGAGAAATAACAATGTAGCTCATAAGCCTGTGTTTAAACAGGTTAATGTGTATAGAGAATATTGTTCACATCAGAATTTTCTAGAGATTGAAATATTTTATGCTGTGAAACAGACCAGAAAACAAATTAAAAAGCCATTAAAATTCTTTAGCTGAAAATGTGGCTAGGGTTAAGAAGTAGCATCTTCTTCAACACATCTGCTTTGTATATATTTGTGTTCAGAGTTAGATTTGCTGACCCGCCTGAAAAGACATTCTACTCCCATAAGCAGTGAAAAAACTGACACAGGTTAATGGGAAGAAAACAGATCCTCCTTGAGCTCATTCAGCTGAATGGAAGGGGGCCAAGGTGTATCTGTTTCAGTGAGGACAGCAGGTTTGGACAGATGCTAAGGAGACCATCATCTTAACGATACATGAACATGAAAGTTTCAACTATCTAATCTCATTGGAGTCTGTGGATGTTAGGAGGGAACTGTATAGTTGTACTTAACATGTTTGATCTGGAAATCACAAATAGACAATAAATACAGGATCCCACACTGCCATTTTTAGTGTCACTTTTCAGAGAACTGCGCTTTAACAAGGTTTAAACTGCAGTTTGAATGTTTTCACAAGTGCTTTACAGCATTGCCACTTTGCCTTTGGGAATTAGTTAAGATGTGCTTTGCAGAGCATGGAATCATAGGACAAGGCAGTAAACCCTGTAATAAACACTTGTCCATGCTACAACCAAGCTGTTCTCTGCAGTGTTTAAAAGAACCACGTTTGTGACTACATGCCATAACAGGGAAGGGACACAGCCTGAAATTGTTTTTTAAAAGTTAAGCCCCTTTAATTATTCATTATCCATAACATAGTTTACAAGATGTAATAGGAAAAGAAACTGAAAAAAATCAGGATTTCTTCTTTTACTAACAAACCTAAAGTGGTGAATATAGGCATTAAGTAGTCCATTCCATGTTACAGGAATATGACTAGCTTGTTTTAAAAATCGTTAGTTAAAAGTGATGCAGAAACAGCCCTCTAGTTAACAGAAATGGTTCGCTGCAACTTGTAACAGCACATAAAACTCGAGAAAAAGGACCACTTCCATTGGGCAGACTGAAAGTTACTGATACCACATTGCTTTCAATCCGTAATGACGTGCTGTTGGTAGGACATCAGCTTATTGATTCAGTAGTAGTCATATTTCCAGACAGGTATTTATCTTTCCCTGGTTTTTATCCTCACTATTTGTATTGCTGTCCTGGATGTTATGATTGTTATAAATCTATTTTTGTTCCCATGCATCATTATAATCACCAGGTCTATAAATGGCTTTGCTCTTTCAGCCTGTCCGCTATCTGGAAAAACTCACAAGTCCAGACCAGTGAGTTGGTGCTGGCAGGTGAACGCTGCATAGCTGAGTCATCTCAATATATCAGTGTGATGTTTATTGAGCCCAAGCAACAAACAGTGGGAAGACTGTGGCTTCAGGCTTGGGACTCAAAGTTCACCACGCATTGCATTTAGAGAACACTCAGAGCTTTGTCATTAACAGATTTCTGTCAAACTGAGGAGAAGAGGGATCTCGAAAAGATCGATTGCCTCTGAAAGCAAACATATTAGTAGCTGCAAGAATGAAACAATCTGGCATTCTACCATGCTGTTACAGCAGTCCCTTAGAAATTAATCTTTCTGTTTAAATTGTAAGAACTGATGATCTGAACTATCCTGGGAAAACTTTGAAAATGGAGGCTTAAGGAAACCTGATAATCTGCAAACAGTGTTGTGGTTCAGGTAGCAGGAAAGTATGTTTCAGATTTTGCCAAAGTAGGTGAAAACACCCTGCGATATTTCCCCATTCCTTTTCTCTCATATAAATCAGAAACCCTGGGGAAAAGATTTCATGCCAACATATACTGAAGGAAGAGAAAAGGTATTTAGCTAATAATATTGTCAAAAGAGAACTTATACCTAAGTGGTTATCTTTTATTTAACTGTGTGGCTTGTTTTATCTTGTAAATGGTTTCCCCTGATTTTTTTGATTGAGACCTTGGCTCATTTTGTAAATCTGAGGCAGATACAAGGTGCTAATATACCAAAAGGAAAACATCACTTGTCAAACTGTGTATCCAGAGAATGAAAGATGGAGCTTGTCCTATCAAAGCAGAATGATTTGGATTATAGGATTTGAAGGTTGCAATGGTGGAACTGAAAAATTAGAGTCACAGAATGTGTATGAAGTTACCATCCATAAACAATTAAATACAAACATCTCCTCCAACTTCAAAGCGAAGAAAGCCATATATTCTTTGCTGTTTGGGCTTGCCTACCTAGGGAATTAAGTCAGCTTGTGAATCCGAAAAGTGCTGGTTCTCTATGTGGACACCCTTAGCTTGCAGATAACATTATCTTCTCTAGTCCCCTTTCAAAGTGGATTCATACCACATCACTCATCTGGATTTGTGAATTTTTCAGGTTGTGTAACCAACCTGAACCAAGTAGGATCATACTTCTAACTTTCAGATGGTGGTAGTTGAGAGTAAGCCCTGTACCTCTGTATGGGGGCCACCAAACTGCTACACTGTAAATTTGCATCCCAGCCTGCTTCACAGTCACTCTGACCTATAGGCAAACAACCTCAAGCATAAAGGATGCTGGAGGGCTGGGAACTGAGAAATGGCAGTTTCATTTAGTCATTCCTGCATTGGCTTTTTTGGCCTTGAATTTCTTCCTAACTTCATAGAATCATAGAATCATTAAG
>NW_009215719.1:0-4997 GCF_000690835.1 Fulmarus glacialis
GGAGTAGGGAGGTGATCGTGCCCCTGTAGAGACCCCATAGGACAAGTTGTTAAATTTAGGCTTTTCTGGGTAATTCTGAAGGCTTGCGTATCTGTTGTGTAAGAGACCAGCTTATTCTCTGATGACTACTGACTAGATTTTTGAAAAAAATTCCAAGTGATCAAAATAAAAATACCTGCAGTAATTAATTCTATTTTATGTCCAATAGCATAGCAATAGCAAGAAAAAAGGAAAAAAAAAAAAGCAACACCATGTTTGGGTGTTTTCAAAATGAAGAAATCAATTCCTGAGATGGGAAAGTTATTTCATATAGTACCTGGTTGGGTCAAACACAGTAGCTGTGTTTTTTGCTCACTAAAATTATAGTATTCCTGCACTCAGTATTGCAGCTATGCAGTAATTTCCATGTGCAGCAGTTAGAGTCCCTATTTATACATAAGCAGAAATGGGATCCTACATCTTTCAAATGCAAACAAAAATAGTATCTGTGTATAAATTGTAGTTATAATGTCATTTTGCTTCTGGATATATCTTTTTCATTTTTTTATTTAAAAGGTCTCATTGGCTACATTTGGAGTCTTTTTTCATCTGGACAAAGGGAATGTTTTAACAGCAACTAAAGTTTTTACATCTATTTATTTAATATTTGCGACTGTCTTTGTTTGATTTACCATCCGTGATCTCTGCTGTAGCCTGGGTAAACATATTATGAACAAGTGCTATAAAGGCTGATGTTTATACTCTGTCATGTTTCATCTATTTCTAGGAATGATTAAGTCATTTAATTATTTTAAGTTACATTTTATTGAGATAAAACTGTATTTTTATGGAATGAGAAGCATGAAGGCTGTTTAAAGGATATCTCTCAGTCTTTTAAGTAGAATGAAAATTGAGTAGCACAGTTAATTGTGACTGAGTTTCTGTTTCTCGCTTTTCTTCCTTCAGTGGACTAGACTCAACTTCTGCTCCTACTCTCTCAACTTCTCTTCTTCATAGTCCACCGAAGACAAAGTGTGAACAATTTGGGCTGCACATGTTTAAATCACTCAGCCATTGTTATGTATTGGAGCCCTTGGTACCAAGTAGGGGAGACCCGTTGTGCACTCTACAATACTGTTTTTCTCAAGTCACCACTGAAGGAAGTAGAGAAAAAAGGAGTAGAGCTGCTGGGGATACCGTATCAGCAACCTTCGGTCCTAATAGTACGTCAGTAGGGTTACCATATGAGTTGGGAACTTCTAGCTTTTAAGACTCTATTATGGGTATATTATATGAGCTGCTCATTAATGTACTCTGTCACAGCTTGTACACAACTCAGCTGTTTGTAAGGAAGGAGACCACTGTGAGCAGCTACTCATCCTGGTTTGATTTCATTTACGGTTAGCATACTGTAAAATCAGCTGTCTAAACCTTGTCTTTTCCTAAGGTTTACCTCTGAGAGCTTAAAAATTAGCACAAGCGTAAGTTCATCTCACTTTGTCACAGCACAGTGATGGACATCTCATGATGCACTCACAGTAAAATGTCTTTCTCCATTATATGAAGAGAGAATTACTGTGCACTAGTTCTTTAAAAAAAAAAAAAGCTAAAGTGTTTTCATCACAGATTTATGAAAATAAACTGAGTCAGAGGAACCAGACATTCAAGGATGAACTATATCTTCTAACATTGGGTATGTCAAGCATGCTCTGTTACTTTGTAACTACCAAGCAGTAGATCCTCAGGAAAAAAATACACTTATTTATGACTTTAGATTGTTTAGTACTTTAAGGAAAATAATTTTTAAATACCTAAACACCTTTTTTGTCTATCTTCAAATAAGACAAAGAATATGTCTTTCCATATTATCTAGAACTTATAAAATATTATTTAAAAATTTAGAGAGCACAGGTATGTTATAAATATTAGATATGTATGTTCGTCTGGCAGACCAAAGTTTCTCTGAGCCGTTTAGAGGATTTTCTGTGTGCTGAGGATCTTAACCCTGAGGATGTCAATACAAACTACAGTGGAAGTAAGCAATAGTTATTAATAAAATTGCTCATGATTTTTTATGGATGATCATTAAGAAGCTCAACTGAGGGGATGGTTGACAACTCTGCTCTTTTTTCTTTACTGCAACAGATCATGCAGTTGGGTTTATTGGTGCTTCTTTCCGCTGGGAAAAAAGTGGCCAAAAATTATTCTTAAAAAAGTAAGTATTTTGTACTTATCTTTATGAGCTCCTTTGGCAGAATGTGATGTCTATAGAGATTTTGTTCAGGTTTAATGTATCCTGATTCAGACTAGTTCATGATATTACATACCAAAAAGAACATCAATTACCGTTTCCAGAGTATCCCGTGTGATCAGTGTGCTCTGGAAAGTCAAATCTGACCTGGTCTGCCTGATGCTCCAAGAAGAACCACATAAAAGTGCATGTTCCCCAACATAGCACTGTGTAAGTGCTATGGGAAGCCAGTGCTCTCCTGCCTTCTTCATGCCTTCTTCATGCCTTCTTCATGCCTTCTTCATGCCTTCTTTCCTTCTTACCACCTCTCCCCTCAGTTTGCAAAAGGGAGATTTAACTGCAATATCAGTTTTTCCTGAATTGCATTTTGGGGAGCATTAACTGGCAAGATGCCCTGTTGCCAGTGTAGCATTTTATATTGCCTACAAGTAAGCTGGGGTAGTTTATGCAGCCTTTATGCTGATCTTAAAATCGGTCTGTGGCTTCCTTTGGAAAGAGCAAACAAACAAAAAGTTTGCTTTTCTCACAGTGGACTCTCTTGCCTGAAAACACCCCTCTTTTTGTTTGTCGTTTCCTAAGAAGGTATTTCTTAGGTGTAAATTCAGCTATGCTTAAACTGCTACGCAGTGAACACATTGGAGGGTTGGTAAGGAAATGGATTCTGGAGTGGAATGACGAACCTATTTGATAAGCTCTAACAGCTGTTAAATTTTGCTGAAGAGGTTACAACCCACCCAGTTTAACCCTCTCACCACACTGTCTGCTCTATTCCTCTGAGGGCTGGGGGGATCACTTGCCACAACATGGCATTGAGCGTCCACATCTCAGCCACCATAGCCTGCAATATAGTATCCAGATGAGCTGCCTTCAGCGTCATATACAGAATTAATTAAAGTCTGGTATAGTCTCTGGGTAGAGTCTTTCTCTACCTCATTTGTGCTCCAACCTCCACTCTGAAGCATAGGGCCTTCAAATCAGAACACACTTAGATCTAGATAGCATACAGTACAGATACAGCAAGTGGCTCTCCTAGTATGCTAAAGTTTATTGTACTTATTTTGACAGCAAAATATGCAAATGATGAAGGGCAGCTTTTATTTACCCGAACAGTTATTTTTTTCCTTAAGAGGAATCACACATTGGCTACAGCAGATGCTACATGAGAAGTCTGGGAGTTGATTGTCAGAGTAAGATGGAACGTGAACCACAGCCCTGAGAAGAATACAGTAAGACCACTGGTTGACTATTGGTTAGACTCCCATTTGATTTTATTGTGACCAGATGAAAGCACAACCTCTTAACTTGCAGACAAATAAATTTATATTTAAAGTCATTATTGCAAGTTTCTGAACAGTACATAGTCAAAAGACGTGCAAACTTAAGAACTAATTTCTCATCATTCTGAGGGTAAAATAGAGTATTTCTTTCTTACAGTGACCACAACCCATACATAATGGTGTATTTACAAAGAGCATAACTAATTTGTCTTCCTCAATATTTCCAGCTTGAGTGTCAGCATTCCTGAAGGCTCTTTAGTTGCTGTTGTGGGACTGGTTGGATCTGAAAAGTCGTCTTTTCTTTCTGCTATTCTTGGAGAAATGGAGAAACTTGAAGGAACAGTTCAGAGAAGGGTAAGATTGTCCGTGTCCCCCTGCCCTGCCCCACTCCTCAATACCTAAATTAAGCAGAACTGCTTTTGAAAGTGCAGTTTTTCCTCCTCAGCTATTTATGGTTGTAGAAATACTGGCAAGGGTAGCTCCAGCTTCTTAAATCTTCAGAGAAAAGTGACACTTTGTTAACAGTGTAACAATTTTTCTTTGTTTTCAACCTAAGTGATTGCAAAGCTATTTTCATTTTTTTATAATCTATATAATTCAGTGCAAAAATCATGAGTGCTTAAGTCATATATTGAGCCTAAACAGCTAATGGTTGCTGGTTTTGAACAGCTGTACAAACATGACCGATTCGGAGCGGTTATAAACTGTTACAGAAGATGATCGTCTTTCTTGCAATGGCTTATTTGTAGAGAAGATACAGGATATGGAAATAGAGGGAAAAGTTGCACTTCAGGCAGAGATGGAATTAAGGTGCTGGCTCTCCTAGTGATAGGAAACCCTGTAGCTTAACTTGTCGTGCAGTTACACAGTGCAATGAAAGGGCCCGTCACAGAATAGAGTTTAGGCAAGATTTTATAGGTTATAGACATGGAGGAAGTTAACCTCTGATGACAGACTACAGTCCTTGACCCAATAAATACCAATGGATAAGCACGATATCAGTTAATCTGGTTGCAAGTGCATGTGGCAACATTAAAAACATGTCTCAGCCTTGAAAATAAGTGTTGAACAAGAGTCCACTCCTGTGGAAATCTAGGTCAGTATCTTGTCACTTTTGGGGGATGGGGGAAGAATATGAAGTTGAGGTGTTCTGAATCTGAGAGTAGTAATTAATGGAAAAAAGATCAGCAGTGTAGAATCTAATAAGGAAGGCATATACCCAACCAATGTATCTATACTACCAATTTGTTGTAAAATTAATAGATTTTCACAGGGCATGTAGCTTAACATAAGAAAAGATGTAGGAGTATTTCCAGTTATCATTCCCATCCTGTAATAACCTTAATTACTAATGGCTGACACATTCTACAGCATGTTATGTAAAAATACAAACAATCAAACTGTATTTTGATATATACCTAGTACAGACCCATTTTGCTGCACATAAATCTTACAGTGGATGCCTGTTTGAGATCGTTCCCTAAAAGGCT
>NW_009215719.1:5028-13905 GCF_000690835.1 Fulmarus glacialis
TATGTCCCAGCTCTGTCAGTTTTATTCAAAGTATGTGCTCTTCTAGTAATTATAGGCAAGCTGTTATACAGGAATATTCAACAGATTTTTTTTATTACCTGACTTTGTGAAAATTTTAACAGTTTAATAATGCTCAAGTTTTGGAAGTAATTACTGGTTTCTTTGAGGTAAAGCTGAAATTTCAAATGTATTTTTAAATGCTATTTTTTATGTTCAGAAAGCCCAAGTAAAAAAACTGTTTCTTTTTAGGGTTCAGTGGCATATGTTTCATTCAAAATGACAGTTTACAGGAAAATACTCTCTTTGGTGTAAATCTAAATAGGCCATACTACGAACTTGTTTTAGAGTCTTGTGCTTTACTGCCAGATTTGGGACATGGAGACCAAACAGAGATTGGAGAAGAGGTGAGAATTGGAGATGTCAGAAATGATGCAATAAGTTAAGGTATGGCTTTTATGTTTTTGTGTATTATCTATTTGATAATTTACACTGATGACTAATCAGTGCTCAGCCAAGTACATATAGCCCATCTCCTTACTTAGCTTGTTTACTTTGAACTTAACTTCTGTTCAAGCTCTGAACTCTTACTAAGTTTTGAAATGGCTCTTTTCTATCCAGAAGTTTGGGTCAGCCCTGTCCTGTTCTCCAACGGTTTCCTCTATACTGTAAAAATACCTGTATGAATGTAAATAATAGTTACTTTTTAATTTTCCAAAGTACCTTGCATTTGCCCATTTTGGAATGGGAATTTTATCAACAGAGCCCAAACTTTACTCTAATTAATTGAAAATTTTTATTTTCATATCTACTATAAAATTACTTTGATTACCTGAAAAAAATAATGACGAGACTGAGTGTGATACACTGTTCTTCTTTAGTATTTCATATTTAAATGTGGATTATTTTGGCTTTCTTTTCTTAGGGTGTCAGTATAAGTGGAGGGCAGAAAGAGAGTGAATCTCGCTAGAGCTGTGTACAGCAATGCTGACTTGTATCTTCTGGATGACCCTCTGTCTGCTGTAGATGTGCATGGTGGGAAACATCTTTTTGAGAAGCTAATTGGGCCTTCAGGTCTCCTAAAAAGCAAGGTAAAGCAGGGAGGCTTCCTTTCAATTTGGAGATGAACTGCTTTGTACAATACAACAGACACAGTAAAAGTCCCAGTCATTCTGCAAAAGCTCATCTCTTACCTAGTGTGTTGATGAAAATTATTCTGAATAAAGAGGCTAGATAAAAAGCACAGCTGATTGTGCCAATTTGAAGCCTATTGGGTAGACATAGCACAGACCGAAAAAAAGATGGAGAGCTGGCCTGACCTGGGAGTCTGAAAGATTCTACAGATTGAATTCCATTTAGTATTGTTGAAAAATTAAAGATATCAAAGTAAGTGAATGCAATATCTAGCAATAGAAAGCTGTTTCAGTGCATAAAAACTTAAAGAACTGTCTCAAGCTATTTTCTTACAAAATCATCAAAAACATGTTATTAGTAGTTGTATAGAACCTATCCAAGATCATTAGGAGGCCATTCCCCAAAGACTATTCCTGCAGTGCAACAGGTTTACCAGACCTAAACCTGATCTGTTTTTAAAAAAGCCTGTATTTTTCTTCCATAGTATATTGCATATCAGAATCAAATGTTATTGTCAAAACCAATTAATACATTAAATTCACATTCTCAGAGGTATATAGACTTAAAGTGAATGTTGTTTTCTATTTTTGTAGTGTTTTGGCTTTAATTGGAACCTCTAATAATACACAAGTGTTATTTACTATGACTTTAATACTTCCAACTCTCATCATAACTAGATTGTTGCAATGCATTACGGATTACGTCAAATACAGTGACTGTTGATTGCTGTATTCTCTAGACCCAAGGGTGGTTGTGTAATACACTAAAAGATAATTGATTTGGGTCTCACTCAAGTCTAGTCTTTAGTAGCAATATATTATAAACTGGGTTTGAAAAAGCTTTACTGTGTACAGTAAGAGATTAGTAATATTTCAGTACACTTCTAGAATTATTAACAGGAGTGTACAAGAGTTAGGATTTCAATTCCTGGCCTTCTTTTCAGTCTGATATGCTTTACGTAGGCTTAATAGTATTGAGTAGCAAAATAGCAAGAGCTGTCTCTTTTTGACTCCACACACTCTGGGTCTGTTCTCTGACATGCCATGAGTAGTCTAAAAGCGATTATGTCTATTTCACTTTTAGACAAATAGTAATGATATATGAATACATTTCATTAGGATATAATCGGGGGGATCCTACTAATTTTTTTTGAAGATATTTTAGTTTGATTCCATTTTTAAAGGATGCTTTCTTGAAGTTTTTAGTGAAACTTGCTCACAGAATCTTGATTCTTCTGTGCAATGTTACAGGACTTCTTTATAGTGGACTTACGTTTTCATTACTCTTATGAACTTGGCTAAATTGTACACTAGTTGTTATTGGAACCATTCTAGTTATCACATCTGCCTCACCACTATTCATAGTGGTAGTTATTCCCCTGGGATACTTTTATTTTACTATCCAAGTAAGTTCATTAAGCTTTTATAAGGATTTCTAGATGTATGTGGATTAAATGTCCAAAACAATCAGGGATACAGGCTTAAATTATTCCTTAATGTGAAAAAAAAATTATGTATATATATACAGAACACATCTGAAATTGCTTTCAGAAAAAATCTTCAGGCTTCTAAAAGGAAATTAGAATACTTCTTGAATATATCCTGTTATGCTTCGGAACTTTTAACAACTTATGTTTTTCTCTTTATATTTTCCTTTTTCTTAGGAAGATACAATATTGATATAGAACCTACCAAGAAATGTGATGGAGTTACCTGAAAAAATGGGATGTATATTATAGTGAAAGTTAAAAGTTGAAGGGTAACCCTGAAACAGCAGATGTAAATTAGAATGATGCCTAAACTACCTGTGCTATTTTTTGTCTAGAGTGTCAGTTATGCTACTGAGAAACCAAAAAGTAATGTTTCAAAAAGACTAATGGCTGCATTCCTATTTCTTGATGCTCAAAGTATGGTCTGTGATTAAAGAACTTAAAAGGCTCTTAAAATAGAGGAAGGAAAAGAGTGCCTGGATTCAGTCTCTGCTAAGGAATTTAAATGCAGACATCATTACATTGAAGAAATAAATGCTGAGAAAGAAGCAGGACATTCTAATTTGAAAGTTTACATAGAAGTTTTAGTTGGTTGTTACACATCTCTTGTGGTGTAGCACATTTTCTATAAAATTTGGAGATAATGTTCTTTTATTTTAGCCTTGCCAGTAATTTATATATTGCAGTTATGTCAGCATTACAATGTTGGTGTGTCCCAAGAGGCAGGTTTTTTTTCTGTTTGTGAATAGCTTTTTTTCTGTGTAGACACTTCCAACTTTTTAATAGTCAAAATTTACAGGAATTACTTAACAGATTACTTAACAAAATAAATATTGCAAATATTTTAAACAATGTAAAAGAAACTGTAGCGACTTAAAATGTCTGTTTGTCTGTACTGTTTTATTAGTGATACTACATAGCAAGTTCATGACAAATTCGACGGCTAGCAGGAGCATTGCATTCTCCTGTGATTTCCCTTTTCAGTGAGGCTGTTGTAGGGCAATCAACAGTTCGAGCAACAGAAACTGGCGGGTTTACAGAAAATATGCATATGCTGTCTGAGATGACAATATTTGGGAAAAAAAAAAAAAAAAAAGAAAAAAAAGTTTACCAATACATCATGAGCATGGACTGTACTACATTTGAACTAACAGTTCCTCTTAAATGTTTATGAATGAATCAAACTTATATTTCAGTAGTTCATGTGGAAGTAACCTGGCGTCTGTACCTACAGGCACCAGGTAGGTCTTGAGAGTAGAATCTTGGGTATAAGGAAATAAGTCCGTTTCCTCTGCTTCCTTTGTGATTCAGTTCAGTTGCAGGCAGAAATTAGCAAGAAGATTCTCAGTTCTGGTTTTCAGTCATATACCTGAATCTTTTCCAGACAGGAAGAGTAGGAAAGCAGTATGAAGAGTGAAGGGAGCACTAGCCAGGAGTTGAGACACCTGCATTTTGTTTTTAGCAGTGCTACCAGTTCTAGATATGTCATATTCCCTCCGGAGTCCATCTGTAAAATGGGAATGGTAGTACTTATCTCTTTTGTAAAGTGGGTAAATTGCTAATATAATGATCTGAAAGAGTCATTATGTTAGCAATATGTTCACTATACTATAAAAAAATTTTGTAGGTAATTCACTTTTTTCTTTGCCTTGATTTATTACAGGTGGCTATCTGTCAGGCTTGAATTTCTGGTAAATTTAATGGTGTTCTTTGCTGTACTTTTGTAGTACTGGTTGGAAATACAATGAGTTCTTCTATAGTGGGTTTATCGATACCCTATACTCTAAATGTAAGTAATGGTATAAATTTTTTGCTGCTACCACATTGCATAAGAAACGGGAAGAATACATACAGTTGAAATTGATTAGGTGAGTGTACACCATGGCATCAATGAAACTAAATCCCATGGGCAGAATAGAGTTTTCCTTTGAATTCCATTAATGCTGGGAAGCTTCACATTAATTATTTTCCACTTCTGAATTTAGATGAAATAATAATTATTAAAACATATTTAAAAATCAAGTTAATCAAACTAGGTATGGTTTATTTTTAAGTGTTTTGTTAAACCAAATAAGAAGCCTGGTCATGTACAACTATACTTCATATTTGATTTCTTGTTCTTGCTCACTTACTGAATGAGCACTTACTGTGGGAATAATTACTTAAAAGTTTACTAAAATCATTTACTTTGGCATTGTCCTTTTAAAAGTAGTATGTGAGAGCCACATTTGAAATGTGTCTTGAAGTAAGGTAAACTGTATTGATAAGTTGCTAGTTAAAATAAATCTTAAGTGTTATGTATACACAAACTAAGCATCCAAGTTTCTTTAATCTTGTGATGCTTAGGAGCCTAGTGGTGTCCAGATTCTCCCTGTGGTAAGTGCTTCAGAAACACAGCTGACCGATACTAATGAATAAAAATACAAACAAAATATATAGACAATTACCTGTCACGGCATATCCACATCACCCCCAACTCACAAGAGTTCCATTTTCTATTATTCAGAGATAGAATAATCTCCTTTATATCATCATGTACTTGGTGATGACAGTCACAGGTACTGCACAGTTTTCCACTCTCATCTGATGTCAAATTTACATCATCCTTTACTTAGTTACATACAGCATCTCAAAATGATTGACTCAGAATTCTTTTGGCTCACTTTTTTCCTACAGAAGTGGAAATATTTAACCACAGAATTGGTACCATGGAAGTGGTACCAATTCTGTCTGCAGAAGCATTTCCAATGCCTGAAGACAACAAATTTGGCAGACATGATAGACCAAATACATATCTCCATTGTAAATTCTTTGTTCTGTATTGCTAGCTTATTTTACCTAGGGAATAGTGCAATAGTGTACCCACAATATGAGCCATATATGTTTTTACTTTCAACATATCATACAATTACTGTGCACTTTCTGTTGATCCTGAAGTAGTTTCTGATTTCTGGAGCTGTTATGTTAGTGAAAATTACAATAGCCATTGGCCATTCTGAAAGCAGGCAAGAAGTGCTCAGAGGAACATTGAGATCAGTGATTTTCTAAGTGATAGTTCATTTGGTGTGCCATCATTTTCTGTACACTTTTTGCCTTCTGTGATTAAGCATCCACCTTATGAGATGATTAAATTCAGGGTAAGTTTTGAAATCAGTATATTGTATTCTAGTAGAGTCAAATTTTTACGTTCTACGATGCAACTATTTCCCCAGATAATTCGGAGTCTAAATTTTTAGGTGCATAAAGCACGTGAAATTGAGACCAATGCACTTTCAATTGCAAGAGTTTGTGAATATGCAAAAATGGATAAAGAGGTGAGCATTCTTCTTGGAATGGTGAAAATTCTTCTTGAATATTTAATTTATGTGCATAGAAAATTACTAACTTACATTGACTTTAATATTGGTGAGTGGTAATAGCAGGTTATAATTTGTTGTTAAATACTTTCTCACTTTTTTTTACATTGAGAATTACATGTAGCTTCTTTGTCACATTTATAGTCATAGCAGTTTTATTCCTTTTTTGACCAGTAAATTTCTTGGCATCCTTCTTAGCAATGGATTTTGTAGTAAGACTAATGCAGCTACAGCTCAGGTGAACCCTCTATGCTATGTGCAACCAAGAGGAGCTTTTTAAGAGGGGAAGAGAGGAAGAGAGACCTGTCAGACCCCTAACTGTTACTCACCTCGTTTCTGGAGATACATTTGTTTCAAACCGATTTGCCTTGGTTATTGTGCTTTTCTGAAAGTAATGCCCATGTCAAGTATGGAAGCGTTAAGAGCCTTGGTCTGTCTCGAAAACAAGACTTTCTTCTACATCTTCATTCTCTTTTACTCTTCCTCCATGTTTGTTTCTTAACCTTTGTTCACATCTTTCTGTTCTCTCCTGCTCTACTTCTTAAAACAAAATGTTTCTCATAAAATATGCATTTTAAGTATCTGGGAGATTAGGCATCAGGTTAAATTCAGTTCCTGTCAATTGATGGAACAGATACCAGCATCAACACAATACCAGACTATTAGCAACTACCTAGTTAAACTGAGTTTATTTTTTGAAATGAATGTATAACATGTTGTTTAAAAAAACCACAACCCAAACCCCGTAAAAAACCCAGTTGGAATGTTTCTGCCCAGTGTTCATGAAAGTAGGTTCTCCTTCCCTTATATTGCATTGGAATTATCCTAAACTTGCTGGGATTTTTAAAGATACATATAATTTTCCTAATGTTTTTATTAACTTGTAACAT
Source organism: Fulmarus glacialis (assembly GCF_000690835.1). Taxonomy (NCBI): domain Eukaryota; kingdom Metazoa; phylum Chordata; class Aves; order Procellariiformes; family Procellariidae; genus Fulmarus; species Fulmarus glacialis. The sequence continues at coordinate 11,895 of NW_009215719.1, forward strand.
TTTTACCATCATATACTGAAATACCAATGGTTTTAATTCCAGGAACGGTGGATAATGTCAAAAAGACCACCAGTGGGGTGGCCCGATAGAGCAATAATAGAGTTTGTTAACTACAAGGCTCAGTACAGGAAGGATCTTGATTTAGCCCTGAATGATGTCTCTTTTCAGACACAGAGTAAAGAGAAGGTACTGTATATAATAAGAAATAAATCAGAGGTATAGAATTCTGTTTTCCAACTTTCTACTTCAAAAAGATTTCATATGAAGACACTCCAATACCAGATACAGCAAGATGATGTTAAGTGGATAAGACACTGAAGAAAAGACAAATGAGAAAAGGAAAAGTATTTTCTCCTACTGTGAAGAAATTCTTATCCCTGTAAGAAACTGAGATAATGTTTTATGAATTCGGCAGTTTTAAGGAAGATCCAAATTTGAAATTAAACCTCTTGTCCACTGTGCTGAATATTTATGTAGAGAAATACGCTGCCAGATTAGTGCTAATCAACTTTGCGTTTGGGATCAAGGAACACCAAGCGAGACCTAGTTTAGAGTCATTGGTTTGACCTGAGGAGTGCTAGACAAAAGGGAGGGGAAAAGGAAAGGATTCCCACTGAACAGGCCTTCTGAGGGAAAGCTGTGATTGTGAGTCACGTGTTCCAAAAGTGAGTTTTAAACAGTTTTACCCACCTATGGGATTGCATGTTGGTGAAAGAAACTGAAGTTTTGAACTGAAAGTTGAAACTGAATTCTCTAATCATTTTTCATATAGAATGTGTAGGATGGAAAGTTACAGTCTTCATCAGAAAACTTTCTGTTTCAGGTTGGAATTGTTGGAAGAACAGGAGCTGGTAAATCAACACTCACAAATTGCTTGTTTAGAGTTCTAGACGGATCTGAAGGCAAAATAATTAGCAATGGAATTGATATATCAACTATTGGACTCCATGACCCACGTGGAAATCTTAACATTATTCCACAGGTGAGATGTGTTTTAGATCTCTAAAAAAAAAAAGAAAAACTATTTTTTTTTTTTTGACTAACACAAGACGCTTCATTTTTTTTGGAGAAATTATAACCTCAAAGTCCACAGGCTGCCAAGAGACAGAGCCATAAAACTCCGGTAGAATTTTACTGATCTTTGAAAACAGGCTCTGTTACAGCCTATCAGGTTTTAGAATTGAATTTTTGAGAATCTTAGCTATTTGATTAGATAGTAATCTTCAGTACTGCTGGCATAATGCTATTCTGAAAAATGTCACAACTGCATGTTGACAACTATATGGAAGAAACCTCAAAACAGGGAGACCACAAGTATGACATTAGGTTTTATTATGCCAGGTTTAGTTTAATGGTCTTAGCTAGAATAACTCATGTTCTCTAGAATCTGTATGTGTATAGCTACATATGGTGTTTTCAAGTCCCACCTGAAGGCAAAAATATTTTAAAATAACTCTAATTATGTCTGAAGAATGTAGGGAATAAAGTGATGTGTACACAAATCATGTAATATGTATTTAAATTAATCTGCTATGATCTGTCACATAAAGCTGTCCCTGCTTACTTCGGAACAGGGCAGGAAACTCAAGATTAGTTCATATATCATTAGGATTGTGTTCATGCTGGTAAACTGATTTATGTTGAAGTGCTTTAGTATAGAGTAAAACCTAGAACACAAATTTAATGGTCACCTGAAGACTTTTTGGATGTTCCCTGAATGCCATTCATAAAACCATTTTTGTGCATGGGTGATGTTAACATCACGTGTAATAAATTTATGAGACATTTTCCAAAGGAAGATCTACTTTTTTTTCTAGCTTTTCTGGAGCTTTAACCCTGTAATATTTCCTGTGTGTCTCTACCATAGCCTGTGCATGGAGGCAAGGCTAATATTTAAACCAAAATAGCTTGGGTCTTTCCAAGAATGAGCTGAATAGAAAAAAAAAAGTATATATTCCTTCAAATCATAGAATCATAGAATCGTTTCTGTTGGAAGGGACCTTTAAAGGTC
>NW_009215720.1:0-5301 GCF_000690835.1 Fulmarus glacialis
CAGCTGCGCCGCCGCCCGCCCCTCAGCCGTTGCTTTGGAGTGCTGCTCAGGTTTCACTCCCTACGGCCCCGGGCTTTCCTTCGTTGCCTGTCACTGACGTACGCGCGTCCTTCCCCGATTTCCTCTCCCGTTTCCTCAGCATACACACACGCTCCCTTTTCCCGTATCTCTTCCCTTGCTTCCTCTGTACACACTTCACCTGACTCCATCTCTCCCACCTCTCTGGAATGTATTTTCACAGACTTCCATGAGGCCAAAACAGCGTAGTCGGTCCTGACCCTTTTATGGGTTCTAATAGGCCTGCACTTTGAGAAAAAAATGCTCTCGCATGTGCTTGAGTGCCTGTAGCGGTCACTCTCAGTTTTATACAGTTAAAGCGCTTATCTGCTGAGTGGGGAGTCTTGTTTACAGATGAGGGGAACTTTGCTCCTCAATCATAGCTTGATTTGGCTGTGGGGTTGCGTTACAACACCTTACTATTCAGTGTTCGGCTGATATGGCTGCTTGGCTGTATCACCTGAACTAGGGTGAGAGATTAATGTTTCCATGTGCCAAATCATTAAAAATGCTGTCATGGTTTAACCCTATGCCCCCCTTTCCCTAGCAGTATGGGGGGGAGAATTGGAAGGGTAAAAGTGAGAGAAAACTCGTGGATTGAGAGTTTAATAATTTTTAAAAATGGAAGAGCAGAAAAAACAACAGAGAGGAGGAAAAAGAAAAAAAACACCCAAGAAAAGCAAGTGATGTAAAAGATAACAGTTGCTCACTGTCAACCAACTGATGCCCAGCCAGTTCCCAAATAATGGCAGCCCCACCAACTTCCACCCCCACCAGTTTTGTTGCTGAGCACCACATCATATGGTGTGGAATATCTTGTTGGTCGGTTGGGGTCAGCTGTTCTGGCTGTGTCCCCTCCCAACTTTTACACCCCCAGCCTGCTCACTGGCAGGGCAGTGTGAGAAGCAGAAAAGGCCGTGATGCTGTGCAAGCACTGCTCAGCAATAACTAAAACATCCCTGTGTTATCAACTCTGTTCTCAGCATAAATCCAAAACATAGCCCCATATAAGAAATTTAACTCTATCCCATCCAAAACCAGTACAAATGCACGCCAACAAACAATACAATAGATGTCATGCTGCTGTCTCCAATAGGCCATTGAGGATGAAGGAGGAGATCCTGATGAAATTCCTGTGGCCTCAGAACTGACCAACAAGAGAATGCCAAAAAGAACTAGCAAAGGTACGGAGTCTAGACAAATACAGTTCCTTTGTTTCCATGTAGCTAGAACTTACCATGCGATGTTGATGTCTTCTGTTTTCATCAGTTTATTTGGGGGGGCCGGGGGGAAGTGCTTTTTTCTTTTTCCCTTACAGAAAATGGTAAAACTCTCGTTAGCAAGTCTTGAAACCTGTAGATGAGACCGTAAGTTGCAGGTGTTTCTGTACTTGTGACTGTGAGTGTAGAATTGTGTCAGGTACAGAGCAAGCAGCTGCAGCATAAACTCCTGTGGAAAGCTCTGCCAATGTATGTTAAGGTGGCTGCACAAAACCGCAGGTACTAATTTCCTTGCCGTAACTGTATACATGTTCCTTTTTTCATAGAAGCACTAGAACCTCCATCATCATTGGGATACATTTTTAGATGTGAGAAATTACAGTGGGAATAATTAGAACCATTGTTGCACAAATAACAAATGTGTATAACTTTTGTTAGTGTCATATTTCATTTTATAACTGTCTGTTGTTTTGAAAATAAACCATTCTGAAATAGCTCATTAGTAATTTATTTTACTTCAGAAACATTAAGTATTGTGTGGGCAATGTTACGTGTGGTTTATTTGAATTGCTCATAGTCAGTTCTTAAAAGATACTTTCTGAAACTTACTTTTAAGCTGCTTCCTTTAAGATAATGGGGTAAAAATAGAGAAAGAGCAGTTGTTTTTGAATAGTGATACAAGTTTGCTGGTGACAGATGTGCCTAAATGTGATCTGTGTGTCCAAGATCTTAGAAGTGAAGACTAATTCTAAATCCATTTAATTATTTAAACGGTAAGAGGGAGGGTTTTTGTAACAATGGTAGGGTGTTTCTTTTAAATGGAACACGTTCCTAGACAGCGTTGTTGTCTTACGAATTGAAGTGTTGTGTAATGAGAGGAGTGCAGCTGTTGAAAAATGTAGCTGTGCTAGTTTTAGTTCATGCTCACGCTGTTCGCCTGTATCGAGTGGCAAGTCATCCTTCGTCCAGACAGACCTGGACTTCCGAATCAGGGTCTTAATGATTATTAACAAACTCAGTGTTGAATAGATGAACCAGCGAAGAGTAGACGTGTTATGAAATTCAGTGCTATATCTCACTTCAGTGACACTATTTTTAGGAAGAAAACCAGAAGAAGAAGGTGTTGAAGACAATGGGCTAGAAGAAAACTCTAGAGATGGGCAGGTAAGTGAAATCATGATTGCTGTTACTAAGAATATGCATCATTTAACCCACAATAAATGAACAGCTACCCTTTTTCTTTCTGTAGGAGGATATCGAAGCAAGTCTGGATACCTTGCAGGATATTGACATGATGGATATTAGTGTGTTAGATGAAGCTGAAATAGATAACGGCAGTGCTGTAGACTGTGGAGAAGACTATAGTCCTGATAATATTCTCGATTCTCTGTCTGATAATAAAGACAATGTCGAAGCAGAAATGAAAGAACTTCCGGATCAGCTAACAGAAAATGAGGTAAGTGAGTAGAGGTCTTTGTAAGTTTTCAGAAGGTGTTTAATAAATATATGGGCACATGAATGAGTTAATTCAGTGTAATAGAATATAGACATGAATGTGATACGGATTCTATTTCATGTTAACAGCTCTCATGCCTTACTCTTTAAGTGGTAAATGTTCTTGGACCTATCAGAGGCTTGAAATGTTCACAGTAGATGGGTCACAGCCTTCTTTACCTTGCAGTGACATCTTTGCTTGCTGTGAAAGAAGCCTGGAATTGAAAGTAATGTATTGGTTTTGGTGTTCCCGCTTCCCATTTATATGTATTTAAGCGTATATACACATATACCCAGTCATCTAGTTATTTAGAGAGCGAGAGAGAAATAAGTTTTCATCTACTCACAGATAATTTTGAAATCTTTTCTGCAGAAATGCTCTGGTTTAAAGAATTTATGTTGTACAGTTTTCTCATAGAGATTAATAAAACAAGAAAATCTTTGTATTGCGTATTGCCCTGTTCTGACATTGCTGGGCTTTTGACTTCAGTTTTGAGAGCAACTTGCAATGTCTTTTACAGATGGCACAGTCTCCTGCTACTGAATGAACAGGGTAATCTATATGTTACATTCGCTCCCCAGATACTATCCTTCCTTGGATCTGTGTGGTTTTTTCTATTTTAGGCTGTTCACCCCCAAAACTGAAGGTATTATCCTTCCTTGCGTCCTTATGGTTTGCTTTTTTTTATTTTAGGCCTGAGGTGTCTGTCTCGACTTTTTATCATTTACCCTCTGAAAACAGAGTCATTGCAATAACATCCAGTTAACCTGAAAGGCAATTTTCTGGTGTTCTGTAAATTAGAGCTGTTGTGAATCATGTAACCGATGAGCTTTGGTTGAGTCTTCCATCAGCTCTTAAGGAAGGAAGATCTTGGGGACGCGTTTTATTTTCGGAAGAGTAGAAACCTAAGTCAGCTTCATTTCCCACTTCTTTTTTCAGTTAGAAACTAAAGTAGTACAAAAGTGGGAAAATGGAAGAACATACTATGTACAGTAACCACAGACATGTGAAATAAATTTCCTCTCTAAATAAGAGTAACTTTGGAATAGACAATGTCATGTTGAAATTAAGATGAAAGGTAACTGGAGAAAGATATTTAATCGTCAAGAATATTTCTATGTTGTTCCTCATTCTTGGGTCACAATCTGAAGTAGCAATTGAGATCTGTCAAATACTGGAAAATATTTCTCGTATTATTGCTAGGGAAAATTGAATACAGTAGTATTTCTCCATAAGCTGACGTTACTTTTTGTAAAAAAATGCTGTAATTCCTTTTTTACTCTTTTAGGAAGATTATGATGAAATTGAAAACAATTTAGATGCCTCCTCTTCTGGTTTAATTGAAATGAAGGTAAATTGAAAATGTAGCTGTATTTCAGATTGTTATTATCAATATTCGCTCTGTGCTCACACTACAAAAAAGAAAACATGACCATAATATGAAATTGTAACAGAATCCAAGACATATATGATCTTGCTCAGAATACAGTCTGTCAAATGAGAACGCCCTGTGTTTTTTCCCTACTTTTCAGCTGGCTATCAAGACTTCCTCCACTTTTGTGGCAAATAAAAATGGTCTTGTACTGCTGATTGCTTCTTTCTCCTGCTAATTATATCAAGTAGTAGCTGGGGGTTTTTTTCACTCTGCAGTTGACGTGGTACACAAAGATACTTTATTGGTCTCTTCAACGTTCCAAGTTAGATATGAGAATGCAACTGTGGCTGATACTTGGCTTTAATGTGCCAGAAAAATTACATATATAAAATACTCGGTTCCAGTGGATGGTAAAAAAAGGTGCTAAATGTAGTAGGTGAATTTCTGTAGTTTTTAATCTTGGGATTGGGCGGGGGTTTCCTATTATTCTGTGTTACAAAATACATTTTATAAAATCGTCATTCTGTGTTTATTTTCCCAAACAGAAAATGGAGAAGCTACGCTTGGAGCCAGGTACTGTTAAAGAAAAACATATTCCTGTCTTTTCAACTAATACTTTTTAAACCATTAACTATTAAAAAACCCAAGCAAACAAACATAATTTGCATTATTTTTATGATGGACAATCCAGATCATGCAGGGTCATAGAGATTGGAAACCCAATCATATCCCCAGATCTGTGAAGTGATGCTTGTCATCTTTGAAATATTTCCAGTGAAATGAAATGGTTTAAAAACCTGTTAAACTACATAAATGGATTTAGAGAAGTTAATCACAGTTTAAAAGCTAAAGATTCTACTTGTAAACAGATCTTGTGATATCGCACACACCTTAACTCTGTTACTAAGTAGAGAGCAGTGAAAGCAGTAAAAAGATATTGTAGGGCTTTAAAATGTAAAGATTAGTTACTGGATACAGAAGAAAGAAGAGAGTTTCTTCATGGAAATTTCATACAGATACTTTTCACTTTCTGGACTGCAAACACACTCATGCACCATCAGAAGATGCCCAGTTCTCATGTTGGACTGTCTGCTAAAAGAATTTCACAGAAATTTAAAAATTGAACTCTCAGTGCCTTGATACGTTCAGTTAAG
>NW_009215721.1:0-11921 GCF_000690835.1 Fulmarus glacialis
CAGGCAGCGCGGGAGCCCACCCCGGCCGGGCGCCCCTCCTGCTGGGGCACCAGCGGGTTGCAGGGAGCCGCAGGGGTAGGTGGACAGCTGGAGATGCCCCATGACCGAGTATGTGCGTGTTTGCCTGTGCATGTGGGTTTAAAGCTTCTTGGGATTAGGCCTGGAAGGGTGTTGAGAGGTTTGTAGGTGTTTATTAACATTTTAGAAATGTCTAGCACTGTGATTTATTTGTTGTATTACTGATATTGATCCTGAATGGGTAGTTCACTGATTGGTGGTTAATTACTATCATAAACAAGAAACCACTGCAATCCTGATTTGACTTAAACTCTGTGAACTCAGTGGTTTTCCCCTGCGAAAGCTTGCGCTAACCCTTGAACTGCGTGTGGGTATTGTCTGCAGGAGTGCTAGGTTGTCCCAGTAAAGCAGGGCCAGGGCCTAGCCTAACACTTCTAAGAGCGCGGACAATCAAACTGCATGCCCAGGAACATTTACTGGCCTTACTTAATTTACCAGTACAGATGTAGCCTGTATTTTTCTCATGAGAGGGCCAGCATCCTATCTGCAACACGTACTTCATTTGCCCCTTTGGAGGTGTTCTCCCACTAAATGCCAGGAAACAAGCAGTGTCTGTAAGAGTCATGTAAGAACTTCTTTTACGAATGTAAGAAAACCTGGAGCACCTTTTTGTTTAAGTGAAATGTAGCAATTGTTGTGGAAATTAGCACAGCATCAGCTGTTGAGCAGTTTGAGAGAGTAAATTATAAGTGCCACTTTGGACCAGCACTGGTATGATGGTGGCTAGAAGTTCACATCTGTAACTCCACAAGATTTTGGCGTCAGTCCCTGCACAGTCTGTGCACAAGAATCCAATGGTGACAGAGAGCCCCTGTAACACTGGTAAGAGCAATTTTAATGCAAGTTACTCATGGAGAGAGCCAGCTCACCTTGCTTTGGCATCTAATTCAGTGTGTAGTGAGGTGACAGTAGAAAAGAAATCGCCTGACTCTGCTAATGAGGGAGGAGGCAGCATCTTAGATTCACAGAATCATAGAATCATAGAATCATTAAGGTTGGAAAAGACCTCTAAGATCATCGAGTCCAACCGTCAACCCGACACCACCATGCCCACTAAATCAGGTCCATAAGCACCTCATCTACACGTCTTTTAAATACTTCCAGGGATGGTAACTCAACCACTTCCCTGGGCAGCCTGTTCACCACTCTTTCAGTAAAGAAATTTTTTCTAATGTCCAGTCTAAACCTCCCTTGGCGCGACCTGAGGCCATTTCCTCTCGTCCTATCGCTAGTTACTTGGCAGAAGAGACCAACCCCCACCTCGCTACAACCTCCTTTCAGGTAGTTGTAGAGCACGATGAGGTCTCCCCTCAGCCTCCTCTTCTCCAGGCTAAACAGTCCCAGTTCTCTCAGCTGCTCCTCATAAGACTTGGAGAGCCCCCAGAAGAAGACCGTGTACTCAGTTTGGGTGTCGGGGCAGGTGGGCAGGGTCTTCCCCTGGAGACCCTCAGAGATGTTTTCCCTCCACTGGGCGGGCAGCAGTGCTTGACTAGCTGCTTGAAACCTCGGTACAAGTTTGTTGCAGGCAGACTGGATCTCAGCCGGTGATTCCTTTGGGCCTGATCTAACACCTAGTAAAGAAATTGGAAATTATCCCACTTGTTCCACTGAGTTTCACAGGCTTTTTTTACATCTGTCTGTCTCCCTTTCTTCTCTCTTGTGGTTAATATAGCGTGCACAAGAGGAGGAAATATTTAAATACAAACATTCACACATGAAGACCAGTATTTTCTTTTTTTTGGGGGGGCGGGGAGGGCAAAGGCAGCAAGGTGCTTTTTCAGACTACTTCAGTGACAATTGTTTGCTCTTCAGCCCCATCTACGGAGTACAGAGCTGCGCAGAAACCCCCAGGCTGGCTCTGAAGGAAAGTGCTCTGACTCAACTAATATTTGTGGCTGCTTTAATTGCATGTGATTTAGAGTAACAGTCATAAAGTGTAGAACAACAGTCATAAAGCGTAGAACAACAGTCATAAAGCTTAGTGCAATATTTTCAATTTGGGTATTCTCAGCAGAGACTCTATGCAGTCTAGGAAAAGCAGGTAGAATAAAAACCATACCTTGCATATACTTTATTGCCCTTCTATGGCATGTAAGACTACAGCAAGATTCCCTTATTGTTCAGGAAAATAGAAAAAATCAGGTTCTCAAAATTCTGACATATTAACTAATGTTAAAAATATTAGTGCTGAGGTGAAATCACTTCACATGTTATCAGTGACTGTATTGTTAAGTCTGTTTTGGTCTATAGCCTGACCTAAATTCTTTCCACTCGCTCTCTTTATAAATTTAAGGCTAGCTCTACAAGGGAATTTAGGCATGACATCACCACACCTCACCTGCTGTCTGCATCCAGATCCTTGAAGTGGCTACTCACCTAACTGCTACTGAGGAGCACAGCTCCCATTTAAATTAACGAGAGTTAGGCTCCTAAATAGCTTTCTAATGCACACATTTAAGGGCCATTGGTGAGCCATTGGTGAGCCTGCTGTAACTTGCAGAGGAGGAGTGCAAGTCAGATGATATGCCATGACAATAAAGTCACAGCTAATTCTTGAAGTGATATCATCCTCAAAAAATAATAGTTAACAAATGTTTTGGGCTGTATCTGGAAAGGAGTTGGACACTTCCTCACATGGTGAATGGGGGAGTTAGAGCTTCAGCTGGGATTCACAACCAGCTGGAGAGTGGGGACATGCCTACACCATTCATTTGGAAATGCTGACATCTCCCCTATTCAGCAGGCTAGACACTCATCTTCAGCCTATGTGGAACTGAATTTAATAACCCAAGTCTTCTTTTTAAACCGAGGTATCAAAATCACCTCATTTAGCAATAAGTGGTTGTCTCACTCTTTTTGTTTAAATTATGGCCAGCGGTGGTGGCACTCATGTTTCATGTTATGCATTAGTCTGCATAACAATCCCCGCTCTCTGGACTATTCCTGTCTTTTAGCAAATGATCATCTACTGAAAAATGCATCAGAAGTCCAGACCACAACGGCCAGGATCGAGTTTGCCCCTCCAGCTGCATGGTTTTTCCACTATGCAACACAGCCAGACTTGTCTTTCTGGACCATGACTCCTACACTCTTACTCGTCACAGTGGCTCAGCTGTAGCAATAGGGCAGTACTGCCTTAAAAATGGGATATAAACTCCATGGGTTCAATCTCAGAACGCTCTGGAGAGACTAGAGTCCAGGTTTCCCTTTATGGGTGAGTACTCCAACCAGTAGACTCATAAGCAAAAGGTCTCCTCTCCTGTTTCTTTTTAAGAGGAAGATTGGTAGTGGTGACTCGCTTTCAGGGAAAAAGAGGCATCCGGCACTGATGTGGACAGCAAGGCTTTGGAGAAGTGCAGGTGCCTGGACTTGACTTTAAGCCGCATTAAACTTTTTGGATCTTTTTATTTTTCCCGGACTTTACAATCTTTTATGAACTACTTTGGAGTCTGACATGCATAAATTGGTATTACTGGCATCATATACCCATCTTTAAGGCATTTTAGTGCCCAAGTTTGGAACTTACGCCTTTTGCCTTAAATTACACGGGAAGGTCAGTGGAAGAGCCAGGAGCTGAATACGGAGCTCCGCAGGTCCTGCAGAGTTACGTAACTACTGACCTGTTCTGGCTTCTTCCTCAACTGAAGCAGAAGAGAGCTTGCATATTTTTTACAATTTAAAATTCTGTTGCACTGTCTTTCCTGGATTTCTGGCTTTGTGGGTTGGTGGCACAGTAAGTTTGCGAACATCTATTCATTCTACATTCAGAAAGAGAAATAGCTGACTGTAGGTGCCTGGAAAATTTTATCTGATTTGAGTTTAGAGATCCATCTCCTAGATATTTGGCTCGGCAAAACTTAGCAAGCACTGTCATCTCCAGCTTAGAACCACAGTACCCCTCAAAACCTTGGAAAGTTGTATGATACAATCCCATCAAAATAGGACTTTTCCTCCCTCCTCCCCCAACTCGTGATTCCCCTTCTAGGAGTTCAGCTGCCTGTCATCCCAGGCTTAGTTTTGATACAGCCCAGCTGTGCAACCCTAGCTCAAACTTTAGAGAAAATGTTAAGTTATGAGAAAGAGCTGTGAGAAAGTACATAGACTAGAATCAGCCAAATTAAAAGGTAAAACTGGAGGCAGAGGTAAAATCACTGGGGCAGGCATAGGTAACAACTGAAGGATTCAAGGAGAAAATAACTGACAAGAAAAGTTATAAAATCTTACTGGAGAAGACAGTGAGCTGGAATGGCAACTCAGTGACACCAAGGACCAGCCTGCTCCCAGGAGGAGCAGCAAAGGCTGATGCTTTCCACCTGACAGATGCCTGCCTGGCCAGCAATGTCCCTACTGGGTGTCTTATCGGGGGTGGTGAGCATGCTAATGCTTAGCCTAATACCTAATGCTAATGCTTAGCTCCTTACATCCTAGCTATCTATTGTGTGCACTATCCAATACATAATTGTCGTGTGGGTTTTTTTGCTGGTATACCCTATTTGCAGAGTTTGTCTCTTCATACATGGTAAAAGTTGCCTGAATAAAGAGAGCCAGGGGACAGAATAACAACCTGTAAAACATGGCTCTGTACTGCTGTACCCTAACACAGAGTAATATAGTATTACACAGGGTACAGTTAAATCATTAAGGGTATTTTTATATTGCATGTTTCCTTCCCAGGAACTATTACACATATGATGTGCTAGTTATAATGAGTTAGAAATCTACAGCTGCCTAACTGGGGACACATGCCAGTCTAACTCTGTAACGCAAAGAGTGGGAAGTATCCCAGAGGAGTTCAGAAAAGAAAAATATCAAGACCAACACAGCTCTTTCACAGGCAAAACCTACAGACTTAGCAAAGAAAAAAGGTTACTGAGACACATTCTCACTTTACTTTTGCTAGCACAGGTAGTGAAGAACAGAAGGCTAAGAAACAACACTGCTAGTGCAGTCTGTGACTGCAAATACCCTTAGCACTGGCAATTGAAATATCTCTTGCCATGTTTAAACATCAACATCCACAGTACTGCTGTAGAAGAGCGATGGTACTTAAGGTCTGCATGATGTGGCTCAGCACTTCTCAAGTCTGGGTGTATAACCTAGGAGGGAAAAATCCTGATATAGCAAGAATTGTTGACAGAAGAATAGCAAAGTTTTCAGATTTGGGGATGCCTGAAGTTAGGAATCAAAACTTTTGTCATTATTGTGAAATTTTATTTCATTTTACTCTAGTGGGTAAGAAACAGCATAAAGCAACTTCAGTAGTCTGAATGTTAAAAAAGGGAACTTGTGATTATTGGCATGTATAAAGTTGTCAGAATGTTCCCTCTCTTGATGTAGTGTCAGCAGCTTTTGGATCTTTGTAAATATTCTGCCTTCCTCAGCTGTTTATTCCTGTATTTATTTGATAGTACTTCCTTTGAGTATAACTCCAGTTATCTAAAGATGGCAAAGTAGAATACTCTGGAAACTGCATATTAATGTATCATGCCTTTTATTTATAAACTCCGGGCTTCTTCAGATTTTTCTTTTATTCCTGTATAAATGTGAACTTTTCAACTTGGACAGTCTCACAAAGCACTAAAAAAAAAAGTACAAAAATTGCCAGTAGAAACATATATCTTAAAGTCATTCATGTTCTGGCATATAAAGTCCTCAGTTATTTTATAATGGTTACTTTATATTGTTCCCTTTCTTTTCTTTCTTCTTTTTTCTCTTTTTTTTTTCTTTCTACATTCAACAGATTATGTCCATGGAAACTAGCCTTAATTGTAGCTTTACAGGCAGGCCATGTTTTCCATCATTGGCACATACTGATGTAACTCACTGGGGAGTAGCACAGGACCAAGCTGCTGTTTTCTGTTATGCTGCAAATCAGAACAAGATTGGTATTTCTGATTAATCATTTTTGCAAGTGGCCTACCAATTCCCTGCCAGATTATCATGTAATAAATAAAAACATCACCAAAGATACTAGGCTCAGCACTGATAAAAAAAAAAAAAGGATAGTCTTTCAAGGAAGATGTTTCCAAGTTTGCACTTACTATAGTGGTCTTCATGACCAAAGTTCATTTTACCCATAAAAAGCCGAGTGTTCTTCCTGTAGGTGCAGAGACATATATATCATCCCTTTGTTCACCCTTGGTGCAGGGCCATGATGTGGAGCCCGTGACACCTCTAGGCAGGCTGCTACGGAGATGCATGGACCATACCGGTGGTGCAAGGATGCCTCTAAACCCTGCTTCGCTGGATGGCTCCATCATGGCTGTAAGTCTTGGGAAAGCTGGGACACTGCTAACCAAAGAGTGAACCCGGGGAAGTCTTTTTCGCCAGCAAGGCACCATCGAGACCTGCAGAGGTGCGGGGGAATGCACCAGTAGAAACTCGGCAGGGGGGCAGCAGCAGGCAGAGGTGCTCACCAGCCCCCGCTGGCCATGGCTGCCCCCCTGGCTGGCCTGGGGATCGCTCCTCTTTGCACTGCGAAGGGGGAAAGGCGGGCAGCCTGCCTGCACGGGACGGCACGGCCACCGCTGGAGTCTACCACCCCAGCTCAGAGAGGGAGAGAGGGCTCTGAGTGAGCTTCCCTCTCCTGGCCAGCCAGGCAGCTACCTACCACAGAGAGGGATGCTTCGGGCCGGGGAAGGTGAGCCAAGCTGCCTGCTCAGGAGCCAGCACTCATTCCGCAGCTGCTGCGGTTCAGGAGGCCGCCGGCCCCTGCGCAGCTGCCTGCCGTGCTCGGTGGGAGGGCAAGGGAGATTTTGTCTGCAGGCGGTGCTGAACATCGGGCCGTCAACGTGCTGAGGCGTGGGTGAGCGGGTGGTAGCCGGCCCCGGTAAGACCTTGAAAACACCATGCAGGCAACGACGCTGGGTGGATGCTGAGGCTGGTCTCTAACGACTGCTGCTATTTCTTTGCACTTTAGCCCCTGTTTTGACTGCTGCTTGGGTTAATCCCTATTCATTTCTTTAAAGCCAAAGGTCCTCAGCAGAAGACAATACATGTCTCTTAAGGCGAGTGGCCATCCCAGCCCTTGTGGGTCGGCGTAAGAATTAAATCAGCTGGAGTACGAGGATTTCAGATAGCATGCCGACGAGCGTGCTGTGCCCAGGCAGATAAGGCAAGCCTTCTGTCAATACAGTTTTGCTCTCTGGCCTTTTCCCACCCAGTCTCTTCGGAAGAGGTTTTTGGAGAGGTAAAATGAAGTTTAAAGCTTCTGTTGCAAAACTCTCTATCGTACTTTTCTGCAGCCTTCATGGTATGAAAAAAGATACCATTTGACTATTACTGTTACCTCTTTTGTGTTAATCCACCATGCACTTGTCCTTGGCTGAAGTTTTTGCTGACTTTAAGAAAAACTCACTTTAAAACATCTGAGAGTTAAAAAAAAAGACTTTTTTCCACTTTTAGCCTCTAAGTTTTTGAGGCTCCTCTATGTATTCTATAGCAACTCATGAATTACAGGTACCGAAATGTACAAAGGTGTATTAAAACGTGTTTGCATTTCTGATTTTTTTATTCTGCTACATCGGATGGCGTTAAACTGACAGTGAACCTGGAAATACAATGTCACAACACCGGGCACTGGAGGTTAGCTGTTAGATGCCATTAAAGCTCAGACACATGTGCTCTCCTAACGACATCACTCATTCAATCACGTTTTAGCAGCCTCCCGTCAGGAAGCGCTGATTTGTTTAACTCTATTAAGCTTAGATAAGAAAGGTAAATAATATGTCTACCCAATATAAGACAGCCACTCCAAAATAAGTGTGACATTGGCCAATAATCACTCTAGCATTTTTGTGGCTTTAGCAGCTTTGGAGCCTGTTGAATGGCACAATGGGGAAAAAAAAGAGAGCGAGAGAACGAACGCTCGCTTGTTGCTTTAGCCTAATTGTTAGGAAGGACAGCCAACACTCTGGCTAAATGCTAACAGATGTGGCGCCGAGTGTGCCATTTAGACGCTGGTGGTTTGCTGTGGAGCGGTAGGAAGTGGCCGCAGTGGGTGGCAATGGGAGTCGGTGTCCGGGCGGCGAGTGGCTGGGGGGGTGCGATCCGCACGATGGCGGAGCTGGCATCACGTCTGAGGATCTGGTTTAATCTTTTTACCCAATTTCTGCCAGGAAATGTCTTGTAACCAGGCACTTTTTTGACAGTGACTCTGGCCGTGAGGCAGGAGACAGGGCTCAGGTCTTTCGGGGGGCACAGGCAGCTCTAAGATTGCTCTGTTGGGCAGGAGCTAGTACAGACCAGCCGTCAAAGCCACGGGGGCTGAAGAGGGAGGCTCATTGGACTCACCCAGGATGTGATGAAGCAATAACTTTGCCATTGACGTGTTTAGGAAGGTTTTTCGCAGTCACTGATGCGTTTTGGTGTAAGATGAGTCTGGTATCCATTAAGTGCAAGCCTGGGATGTGCTGGGCAGCAGTGTGGTGTGACAAAAACAGGCTGGCTGCTTCACCTTGCAGACATCTGCCAGTTGTTTTCCAACAGGACTGTTTTTCAGCTTCTTGGCATGTAAATTACAGTGACATAGTTGTGTGTTGAAACCTGACAAAGCCGTAGCAAACTGGTTGAATGCCTTGTCGTGTTCAAAGCTTCAATGAGAGGGACAAAAAAGTTTTCAACACAAAAACTAGTACTGCGCAGTGGTGTAGGAGGTCAGTCAAGGACCATAAAAAACAGTAACAAAAACCCGCAATGGGAGATGCGATTAACTTGTGAGCAGATCAGAAGCCAAAGTTTGCTCAGAAAAAGCCATCACTGAACACATCTGATGAATGAAGGTGTGCTTATCACAAGCTGGTTGCATAAAAGAGCAGAAGACAGCCTGTTGGCCAAGATACCGTGCATCCCTTCCCACCTGCCTGCCTTGAAAAGGCCTCGGTGTGAATCCTGATTCATGGAGGGTAAGGAAAAGTGTCAGGCAACGGGTAAAGTTTTTACCAGAACCACTCACAGGGGACTCATCTTCCTGTGTGCAAAGAATGTGAGTAGTTTCTGCCACGGATTATCACTGATTTTTTTTTTAATAGACAACTCAGTTTGATACAGAAAAAAGTGTCACAGAAGAAAAGATTGTCATGACTATTTCCACAGCTCACCCCTGTTTGGGGGTTGGTTATATTCTGCCCTGTACTCTTTCTGGGATGAAGAGTCTCTTAATTAAATAGTTTAATATTAAATGTCTGTTCTTCATCCGCTGTGCCTTCTCACTTTCATTTTTGAGTCTGAAAAAACAGACCATTGCACTTTTCTTTCTTTTTGCCTGTTTTGGCTGGTCAGACCCTTGTTCCTAGGGTCAAACAGTTAATCACTGGAAGCTGGATTTCTCATCTGTCACTCTGGTTTCTTGCCTGCCAGGTGAGACAGGACAGCACTGTAGCCAAAAGGCTCCTGAAGACCAAGCAACTACATTTTTAAAAGATTGCTCACAGTTTGATGAATTTCATAGCTCTTAGGAAAAAACTTTCCAGTGGACTGGTGGGAGAAGCCCTGGAGTATCTTGCCTGGGGAAGCTGTGGACAGTTCACCCGCAGCAGTCTGTAGGTGCAAGTTAGACAGACATCTGTCAGGAATGACACAGGCAGTGTTACCTTGGGGTTTGGGGGTGGCCTGGAGACCTCCTGCAGTTCCCCCAGACATCTCTGACTGCCCGATGGAGGATCAAGGCCTGCCTCATCTCACAGGGAAGAGGCTGCATGCCACTATGGCCATATCTCATTAGCCTGATGTTCCACTTATGCGGAGGTGAACTTACGAACTTTTTATTTTATGGATATCTTAACAGCACTGAACGGAAGGATTTTGGCTTCTCCTTACAGTGTGACAGATTTTGCTGAAGAGACCACAAGAATTGGATAGGTAGCCTCTATTCCAAGTCCAAGTTTAAACTGCTCTGAAAACATCTGTTTTAGCTTGACTCTTGCAGGTGGGAATGTCTTTCCTAGTACTTTCGTGAAGCTGCTAACATCAAGTTTGAAACAATTTTAACGTTAGAAACACAAAAAAACAACTCATAGACGTTAATGCAGTATAAGCCACTCCGGTGCCTCCCATCTAGGTGAGTTTGTCAAGGGCACAATTAGCAGAGCCATTCCCAGACTGAATTTAATCGTGAGACAAAATACAACTGCAAAGTCCATCTTTACAGGGGCAAAGGCATCATATTCGGCACCGTGTCTGTTATGTAGCAATAATGACGGCAGGGTCCAAAAGCTATTTTTGAAACACTATTCCAGGGTTCCCTGCCCTTGGTATTGTTATGTTCACCACGTCAGCTGGATTTTAAGGGTGCTTGCCCTTTCTTATAATCATAGTCTCCCATGACTTGGCCAGACCTGAATGTGAATCTCAGTGACTACAGAAAACAAGAAATGATGCCTGTCTGTCATCACCACTCAGGCATGGGTTTATCCATGCATGTGCAGGAGAGCTGGCAGGGATGGGGAGAACCCTAAAATCTTCTCACCTCAGCAGTGCCGCCTGGGTAGAAACCAGACATTGTGTGATATGACTAAGCTCAGCCACTTGCACAGGCTCTTCCAACAGGCCTGTGTGTTTCAAATACTGGTCTTTACGGATTTTGGATTTCTTATTTAGACCTGTTTCTTTCTCTGCCCCAAATTTTCTTAAACAATCTAGAATATGTTCATTATTATATCACATGCATCACCTGTAGTTGTTGTAAAATGCTGGTAAAACACTGCAACAGGGACTGAAAAGGCCACAGAAGAATGTAATTTAGAATTACAAATGAGTTGGACTGGAGTGAGCTTCACATTTAACTGTTTTATCTCACTTCCCCCCCCCCATGCTGTGAAGTTAATAGAAAGAAACCTGAGTTGCAGAGCTAGCTCCAGACAACATCTCCAAAATTCAGCTAGCTGGAAGCAGGACTTTTGCCTCAGTTTTTGAACAGCTGATATAAATCAGTAGACATCCACTGATTTCAAAACTTCTGCTATTGGTTTATGCCAGCTGAACTCTGGCCCATTTTGCATCTTGCCATCCCTCATCACAGTAGGTGGCAAGCGCACGAGGCACACACTTCTCTGTTGTAGCCACCCCCAAAAATGGGCCCAGTCCTTAAGGCAATATCATGTGAATTTAGGAAATGTTTTTGGACTAGGAATTCATTTGGGAGAGGGAAATCGTTCAATAAAAAGGGTGGGTGCACGGGTAAAACTTCTCTGTGTTCGGGAGCAAGATCCTCATGAGCACGTCTCAGCTTAGCAGCCAGGGCCATGACACTTATTCCATAAAAGTTGCCTAAATATTTTTGACTTCTGCTCAGCATTGTTACATTAAGGCTTATGAAAAATTAGGGAAATCTTTTAGTTCTTGTTTTTAAATGACACGGAAAAGAAAATTACATTTTCTGACAATGGCAGAAGACTAGATAAATGTGATTCATTCTTTCCAATGAGTTAAAGAGTATTTATTAACTGCTACAATCACTTACTCAGTAAGGATTCCCTGTTACTTGAAAATATGTTGTGTGTATTCAGTTTTCTGCACTTCTGAACAATCGATTAGTTAAACATCTTTTTCTTTTTTTCCATGATCAGAGATACTGCCTTGTAACTTGCTCTGTTACTTCTGAGTAAAACAACTGGATTTTGAACATAGCTTGAATGATGCCCCACAAAATCTCTCATACAATGGAAACTTACATTCCACATAATTACCTTAGATATTTGCAGTTACAAGGTATTATTTTAACTGTAAGAGATCATATACGAAATTAGTCACAGAGCAGAGTACTGAATGCATCATTATTTCCTAAATTTGTCTAGGAAAGAGTTTTCTTGTCCTGCTTGATTATATAGAATCATAGAATCATAGAA
>NW_009215722.1:0-15944 GCF_000690835.1 Fulmarus glacialis
TTTGCCTTTCTAATTTCCACTCTGCACCAAATGATGTATTATGAACCAAATGATGTATTCTCTGCTATGTGCAATTTATATTTTGAGTCTCAGCTGCCTTTAAACCCTAACTCTAAATGTTCTAGGTCTGTTTATACTCATACCATTTTAGGAAAAAAAACACCAATCAGACAGTGACCTCTGGCTGCTGACCACACTTGGGAAAAAAACGGGTAGCTACTAGGAATGATTAAATCATTCTTTTATCTGAGTATTTGTTTTACATACTTAATGACAATTACTCACAGGAGATTGTAAAGCCATGCCTTAAAGTCTAAATAAACAGTTCTTCATTTTCCCCTGCTTTCATGTTAGTAATTTTGGTGCTGCCACCAGTTTCACACTATGACATACACTCAAAAATCCTATTCTGAGGAAATTTGGAGTGAAAGTTAATTTAGATTGCTGAAAACTATCTCAACTGAAGAGCTCTCTTGGTCCCCTTTAACTCCATTGTAGCTATTGTGTTTAGGAAACAGACGGGTGAATAACTCCCTATCAACTACTAACATGTTCAAAACATGAATTTATTTCAAATATAAAGGTTATGTCCGGAGGACAGGTAACCTAACATTACGAGGTTTTACTGTCTTCTTCCTGCTTTTTTTAATTCTGTGCACAGTGTGCTTAAGACTCTAAATAAGAATTCTGACTTTAAGTGTAATCTTGGAACAGAAGATATTTGTGAACTATTAGCTATGGTGGAACCTAGCATAATGCATATGGCTGATCCAATTCCCTCCCTTAATTAAACGGTAGCCAGAGTCTGTATTTGGAAGCTCTGACTAATATGCTAAGAGGATCTTTATGGTTTTCAATTTTCAAACAGCCGACTTGTATGGAAACCGAGATGTCTTGGCACAGAGAATTATTTATGCCCATATAGATTCAGTGTGACTGATTATTTGCCACACGACAACAGAAATCTGCAAAATAAGTAACTTGAGAAAGAAACAGCTATCCCGGTTCTGGCAAAAATCCTTCTCCATCATTAACTCAATCAAAATTGTTTTTATGCAGAGGTAGTATTTTCAATAGCTCAAGAAAACCACCATACTTGGCATACGCTCAGCAACCAAAAAAAAAAAAAAAAAACACAAAACCAAATCAACCCACCCCACAAACACTGTTACCATATTCATTCTCTGAAGTAGATAAATTCATTTTGATTGTATGTGGTTCTATTCTCCCATATTGTTTTACATGACATTTTATATGCATCAGTTCAAGAAGAAGGAAATTTTTCTTCATATCACTGTGATTTTTAAATTTTATCCTGTTGCTAAGTGTGACAATTAGTTGCTAAGATGCTCCATAGGTACTTACACAATGGAGCTAAATTTCTCTTGCCCTGTGTGTTTATCACAATCAAGAAGAGAAGAAAGAGAAAATGATATTAGACTATTTTCGCTTCTACTGAAAATAGTTGTTTTGCCTTTCAGTTAAGAATGTTTTTCCTCTGCTTTACCCAGCCATTCAAGCTTTCAGGAAATACTTGTGCAAATTAATACTAAGAGGACAAACACTTTCAAGACCTCTGAACATGCTTCAGACTCCTACAGCTCTAGGTCAGGTCAGGATCAGAAAAATTCTGATAGCATGCTTTACGCCAGACAGGTGTACACAGAAGAAAAGAATGTCTAACCAGTCAGCATGAGTTAAAAACATTAAAATGCTAGATTTAAAAATACCCAACAAAACAACTAATCAAAACTTTTAAATAAACTTTTCCAAACAAAGCAGATGATTCCTTTAGTTTTGTCCCTTTTGTTGAACATCTTATACTTTTACTGCAGTAGAGAGAGACTTTTTCATTATTAATGTCTAACACGAAGGTAGCTAATTGCCAGTTGAGCTGTCTGCAACTATTACAAATTGCAAAAATTGTATCTTATCTGCTGGATGTCTACATTATCCTGCACCTGCCTTTAGCTCACAACATTTGAGAGCTGAAGTCTTGACTTAATCTGAAGCACTGCGCAGAAGTGCTGACAAAATCCTCGCCAGAGAGCTTTCCCTGTGTAGATATGCTATTAATTTTCTCTTAGGGACTGCAGTTTGGTGGAAGAGGACAAGCAGTCTCTACCCACCAGTCAGCTTCTTTCTCATTAATATATCCTGAATTTTTTCCTCAGTAAAGCTGACCATTTACGTGTGCAGACCTATGCAGCCACTGTCACTTGCTTCCTCCTGCTGCAGTTCTCATTTTGTCCTTAGCAACTTGCTGGCACACATTACATTAACGATCATACACTTGGTTTTCAATGCAGAGTTTACACCTTTATTTAGAAGAAAATGGATGATTATCCAGGCTCTTAACTAGAAAGAAAGGAAACCACCGCCTTTGGCCATACCAGAGAGAAAAGCTTGTTCATCGTTCCACCTCATCTGAAGGTGGAGATTATTGCACGGGGAACCATGAAGACTGACATACGGAAAAGACCTTCCTAACTAGGACTTACAATAAGCAATGCAACTTTTCTTCCAGGGATGTGCCACTTTCATAAACAATGATCTTTCCAGAGAGAGGTGTCATCCAGCTAATGTCACTCAGTAATCTATACAGACCACACCAGTCCTTACAGCCCAGGACCTACACAGGGCTTCATAAAATTCCAACCACTGTCTGTCACCCCGAGATCAACAAACGAGCAGAGATGGAGAACAAACTCTCTAACCTCCATAAAGATGGTGCCTTCTGGTGAAGCGTTTGAAGAAGCAAATCCACTGGCTATGTCGCATCCAAGAGAAACACACATGCATAAGGATCTATTAAGCCAAGTGCCATCTATCCAGTAAGCTACGTGAACCAAATAAAGCACAACACACGTCACTACTGGGGAAAAAAAACCCAAAGAAACAAACAAAAAACCTGCACACCTACAGGTAGTTACATAATACTAATCCAAGAAAAGATGTCAGCAGTGAAAAAAGGACTGGATTCTATGAAACTAGGCTAAAATATATTGGCTGAATATCCAAAATAATATATACAAGAGTGTTTGTGTATATTTCTAATATACATTTGTGATTGAATAGTGTTTAGGCGTATCTTCTGAATTTGTTAACAGCTTCTCAGGGAGCTTTTCAGGTAGTAAAAGTCAGTATGTACCTGGAATTACCCGGCTGATTTGTCATCTCACCTTCATGTGTTTAAGCCCATCACAGGAACCAACACATATTTAACACCATTTCAGGAAAGGCTTAACAATATCCTATGTCATATCATTTACAGGAGGTCACATATGTTTTGAAGTCAGCCTTTCACATCTATCTATGACACTATTAAATCCAAGTGTTTTAAACAAGATCTTATTAAGATTACACAGGGAGACTGGGGATACACAGTATTTTAGCTACAAAGCACTGTAAAGCATCTTGAACAGTCGGCTTCACACTGATGCTGACTTCAAAGATTCGCTACTTGAGAGTCTTAATTAGGCAGCTGTATTCCAAGAGACTGTTTAGCCACCTCTGAACTAAAACTTCCTGAGTAGCTTGCCAATTCAAAACACTTTATTCTTCATATGTTGTCGGTTTAAGCTATTTTGCGCTACTAAATCACCCTCAAATTATTTCTGTCAGCAGTATGTCAGTCTAGGAGACTCTTTAAGCTTAAATCTCCCGCTCGTGAAAAACACGCAGGAAGTCTTGTATTTTACGACTATTAAAAAAAAAGATTATCTGTTGTAGAAAACACAACCGTTAAATGGTTGTAATAGGCAGCTGCATTACTACCTGTAGCAGTCTGAAGTTTCCCCGTCATCCCTAATCATTCGGGAGTCCTACAAGCGAGATTCATCATCTCACTGTATCTAAAGTAAGTAGACAAGGAGTTTCCTTTGCTACCGCTTCTCATAATTTGTTTATTTATTTTTGTTAGAGTTGCAGTCAAACCATTAAGAGAGAGTTCTGGGACAAAGACTAAACCCCATTTTCCTTGGGCTGATGCATTCAGGGTCTAAACAGAAGCAAAAAAACATTTTCTGTGCAACTTCTGGATCCCGGATGAAATAAAGACAAAAATGAATCAAAACAAGATGCAACACAAACACAAAAGCCTTCTGGTTTTACCTATATAGCCAATGGCTATATGCAACAGTGATATTTGAAATTAAATTCCTGGTGATGTATAGCTCAATGAATTAAGAGGCATGGGAAACAGTTTTTCCACTTGCATTCTTATATGGAGTTAATTTTACCAGTATTTGCTGTAAGATTTACAAGAGAGTTTACTCACATGTATACATTTGCAAATACGTCACTCACTACAATGGTGATTACTAACTGTGCCTTGTTGTTCACTCTAGTACATAACACCTTAATTTTAAAAGATTTTGCTAAGATATTTGCTCTTAAACATTTTTGTTGACTTGCAACTTTTTGTGACTTGAGCCACAAAAAACCCAACATGCAAAATTCATGAAGTGAGTGTTCCTTTTATTAATCAATAACCCCGTGGTTAAGTACTTTGTCTTGAGATGCAATTCCCAAAGCTTTTGCATCCTCTGAGTGTTTCCATCTGCAATGGTAATGCTCTGACTTCCACACCTTAGAGTATTCTGGTGAGAAGTATTCTCAGTTATATCTGTTTAGATTTTTCCCCTCTGGATACATATTAAACACCCACTAGAATACAGACTGGATCTCAAGGTCCCACTTGCTAGAGACCCACTTCTAGGGCTCCATTTCCCTGATCACTGTGTCATATTAATGTAATTGTGTCCAACTGAGTAGATATTTACATTTCTTATGGAAGCCCATGGGGTTAGCACAGATTCATTAGGAAAGATTAAAAAATGCATTTCTCCCTAGTCTAAAGTAGATCAACTCTGAAAAGATGAATTAAGTGTCTTTAGATAAGGAACGTCTCACTTTTTTCAAAGTGGGAATTTAATTGTTCACTTATACCCCATGTTAGTACCTTAATTATTTAGTTATTGGAGAAACAAGCAGAAGGCAGCATAAATCTCCTCTTGTGGATGCTCTTTAAGTTTAATCTTCCATTGTCTCACTTTTGTAAACAAAAAACAGAACAAAACAAACAACCCAAACAAAACAAACAAACAAAAAAAACCCCATCAAACAAAAAAACCCCCACTGTTTCAAAAGGAATCGCTCACAAAAATAAAGTTTCTAATTTTGTATTTTACACAAAAAACCCCACCCAACTATTACTAAGTATAACTGTGTTAACAACCAGTCCTTGCCCCTGCATTTATTCCCAGTCAGATGTGGAGAAGGAATCCAATACAAAACCCCCAAAATAAATCAACATCAAAAGAAAAACCATACTCCTACAAATGCTGCATGCATGTATTACAACCAGGGTGACTATCCAAATCAGACATGACACCTTTAAAACCAACAGAAGCCCGTTATATGCACCTAAAAGCTATTAAATTTCTCTTTGTTCAAGCTACAATGAATATCTAATTTTACAGAAAAATTACTACTGATCCTGTTAAGGAGGAGGGGGGATCAATCCAGGTTCCCAATTAAGTGTTTCTCTCAGGAGTCAATGTGGCAACTATGTCAGCTGTACCCCATAGCCTTATGTAATGCCAGGCTACTTTACCCGAGCAGTTTAAGATGCTTCCTTTCATTAAATGAAAACGTTAGAATACCTATGAAAGCACTCTACGCAAAGCTTAAAAAAACCACAGTACTTAGTACTTTACGTCTTGTCAATTTGAACTGGTCTGCAAGTCTGATAGCCCTTCTGAAAACACTCTTTGTATGGGGATTCAATTTCACAAGGCTAACTTAACACAGATGCTTCTTGACCTTTTCCGAGAAGGGTAGGCACATTTTTGGTCTAAGAGCTTCTGACCAACTCTACAATTAGTGGACCAGCATCCAGACAAGAGTTCTGAAACAGTATTTTCTGTATGGCCTCAAGATAAAAATGTCCTTCTTTACCCAACTGTGATGAAACTAAGCGGGGGGGGGGGGTCACAAGAGTAAAGGAAGCAGTGCTGCCAAAAGATGTCTTGATGAACCATTAGTCCTTCACCACAATTTTTGGTTAGAAATTCCATAGTGAGAGGGCAGAAGGTTCTAATAGATTTCATTAATTATTTCTATGAATACTATATCCCATGAGCAGGTAAAGCGACACAAGAAAAAAATTCCACAGCAAAGTTAAGCAAAGATTCATGCACATCAATACCACATTTATGTAGCAGTATTAACGTGCATGAATCTTTGCTCAACTAGAATGTAGTATTAATGTGCATGAATCTTTGCGTAACTTCTTGATATCCATAGCACATACCAATCAAGATACTAACATGATCTGCTGTGTTTGCATGTTGCTATACACCATTACCAGTAAGAAACAAGTCAAAAAAGAAAAACACAGTTGCATAACTGACAGAAAATATTTCACACAGATTGTAACAAGCCATGAAGCTTCTCTCAGAGGGCAAGTCATTTGTGTCCTGTACTGGACAATTAATGTCATTAGAAACATAGAATTAATAGCCCTCATTAAAAGCATCTGGAGAATTTCACTGCTACAATAACTGTGACAAATCCAGAATGCCCAAGTACAAGTCAAGGTTGTATCCTTCACTCCTGCTTTGAAATTTTGATGAATCATTTATTATTTTATTATACATATGGTCTCTCTAGATCAGACTCTATATATTTATTTTCATTGAATAAGCATTGCTTTACTATGTTGTAACAGCATCTGTAGGCCGCTAATACAAGATTTCTGTGTTAGTACTGAAAAAGAGCAGGTATCCTATTCTGAAGGGCTTGAAGTCTAAGGAGCAACTTAAGGGGGCTGGCAAGATTTACATAAAAAGAATCTGCAATATTAAAAAAGAGAAGTTTTCCAAGTCTGGGCAGACATTCTATCAAATTAAGGGTGGGGTGGGGTGGGGATCAATAAGCTATTTTCCCTCAAGTCATTTGTAATCCAGCTTGATACCGGAACTCAAAAATGGCTCTAAGTAACATACATATATTATATATTCTGCTTGCTATGTCTACATGTGTGCTGTATGCAATTAACATGAACAGATTTGCTTGATAACTGAATTCAGAGAGGTTGTAATAGACAACGAAGATTATCAGAAGACAAAAATCATGTGTTATACAGTGAACTATTAATGTCACATGCAGCAATGTACTATTCATAGGTATAAAATAATCACATATGACATGCCAATTCATAATCTCTCTTAAATGGAACATCCAGATAAATTTAGAGGAACCATGAGTCTTCAGACTCATAAGGATGTTTTATGTCAATTTAGTATAGTTTTAAAAGTTCTATGGAAATCATAGCTCATGTACTTTGATACCTACTTTTTTTTTTAACCTTCCATTTTCAAGGAAGAGTTTCTAGGGGGTGGGAGGTGGGGAAGAGTCATAGAAATATTGGCGTAGAACAAACCCCTGAGAATAAAGATTGATCAAAGTGCGTAACTAATCCCAGTGAGTTCTAGTTTATAAGCCATTCCCATTCTTAAGAACTCTTCCATGATAGGCAACACTCAAAAACTTCGGAGAAAACTCTGACTTAAACTTCTTAACCAAAATAGTTGTCTTATCACAACCCAAGTGTCTTGAGCAGCAGAATTTGTTCAGAGCTATAGGTTTTAAAGAGGAGACTCACAAAAATACTCGCCTATGGAGAAATCCTACATTGGGAAGGGAAGGAGCAGCCATTAGGATCTTCCATATTTGAAAATAAGCATTCCAGCTCACCCTGCCTAATTTCTGTCAGAACTTTTTGTAAACCTCCTCCCAGGGCAAAGGTGTCTGTGAGCCAAGGGTTAGTTTTGATACAGCTCAGCAATGCAACCTTGCCTCAGATGCCTGAGAAGACTGTTAAGTTGTGAGAAAGATCTGTGGAAAACTAGAGAGAACTAAGCAAGTTAACAAGGTAAAAATCACAGACAGAGGTGAGGATGCTGAGACAGTGATAGTATCTCCTCAATTCAAGAGGAAAAACACCAGCATGAGAAGGTATAAAACCACATGGGGGGAGGGAACCCATCAAATTGGAAGATAGCAACTCAACAACAAGATTCACCCTGTTTCGAGAAACACTGAAGCCGACTTTTCCACCTGACTAATGACAGGTTGTCCGGCAAAAGCGCACCAAGAGTCTCATTGGGATGGTTAGCGTAACATCAAATTAGTTCTAGCTATCCTGCACGTTTAGCCAATAAATAATTGCTTTAGACTCGCAAATATATCCTGTTTGCAGAACCTCTATGCACATAGTAGAAGCTGCTTGAGCAAAGTCACCCCACAGAGAAAGGACACGCTGTGGGCCTGAAGTGAGAAAAAGCTTGCCTTGAAAATTTTTTAGAAAAAAAAGAACAACAATTACAAGAAAAAAACCATAGCTGTTCTTCTTACGTACGTATGTATGACACTGCTGCAACAGTCCCACATCCTGGAAATTTGCTCTCTGTACCCAGAAGAAAGGATTAAGCCTTATCCACATATTTTGGAAATAAAATTTCTGGTGGTGAGCTGCCAAGAGAGTGCCAGTTTTGAATTAAAAACAAAATTCAATGCCATTATTAAAGTAAGAGAGTAGGACTATAGCTTAACTTCTGTTAGAGCAAAAAGACAAATATCCATTTAATTTCTGTTTCGCAGGATGACTACTTAAAATGAGTATTTTATAAGACACCATTTAGGAAAATTGTGTTAATAGTAATTTTCTTCTTCTTTAGTTTCTTAGAAAATAATACTAAACTAGAAGAAGAATTTGAGTGCAGACATAATAGTAAAATGATCAAAGAAGTGGTCTCAGCTAGAAAAATGATTCCTATAAAATTCTGTATGATACCAAAATCCCAAGAGGCGTACTAATTCTATCATTTGTATGCCCATTAACTCTTCCATGGTGACGTATGGCATTTAAGTTGTTCAGAGGGCACTACTGGACATAAAATAGTCTAAATGGTACAAAATGGTATGAGCATTTCAAGTATGATTCCCCAATAGTTAAGGGGAGGAAAAAAAAAAACAAAACAAAACACTGGGGCAAAACGCAAACCAGCAGCCTGACGCAATAGCAAAAATAGTGTTCCTGAAGTAAAGAATGCCTTCTAGACAGCTTTCGGCTATGAAGACACGGTATCATCTCCCATTTACAGGAAGAAGAACAAGCTATGACTATGAAATCATTTTTATATGCAACTTTCAAAAGCTCAAGCCTAAATTCAAGAGCACTTCACATCTCCTTTAGTATATTCAGAAGAGCAGTTTAACAGCCTGAGATAAATGTGGCAGAACTTTGTAGTTCTGAAAGTCGATCTTAAGTCTCAATTTCTTTACCCACGAAAGTGAAGCTATCGATGCGTTTCTCATCAGCTGGGGGAAGAAGGGAAGAGGGGAGAAGAGAATAAAGTGCAAGAAACTTTCCCATCAATACACACATAAGAAGGAAAGAGTTGAAGCATCTGTCCATGACAAAGTTCAGCTCTTCAAATGAAACCATCCCGCTTCCTCACCATTCACAGCATTATACTCATCATATCCCCTAACCTCTAAGGCTCACATCAGGGTGCACCACTGCTGACTCACCACCAGACAACCATTCGTCCTCTGCAGAGCAGCAGGCAAAAGAGTCCGCGGGAGGAGTGACATATACGCACCTAATCCCGTAACATACCTGTGCACCACCTTCCATCTGTTACCACAACAGACGAGTGATAATAAATACTAGTAGGAAGATAAGCCGATGCTTCTAAGAGTTTTCATTACTATTTATTAGATAAAGGAACGCAAATCTGAACTCCTAGGTTTCATTCCCACCCCTGGGGAAGTGTCTGGCTTTCCTGTCACTCTTCTTGCTTTGTTTCTCCTTGCTTACTTGCTGCCTGCTTTCTTCAGGCTAACCACCATGAAGACAATTGCCACATCTAACACCAACCAACACTTAGGCAATAACCACATGTTGAAGAAAGCGGGGTGGAGGGGGAAGGGAACCACCATGGGAAGTACACAGGAGAAAAGCTGCTGACCTTTAAGAAAAATGTATTTTAGCTTTAGGCTTTAATGACATTTAGATTGATCCCGCAGTTTATAGCATGAATTCAGTTTTAGCATTTAACTTAGGCCATGGCTAACAAAGTTAAAAAAAAAAAGGTGAGAGGTTGTAATAATTTAATTTGCTCATTCAGGAATTATCTTTACAATATAGGTCTTGTAATCTGAAGAAATTAGCCACAAGTCACTTAATTCTTCATGAGCAGGGTGGCAGCTGACGTGCCATATAAACTCAAGTGCTGTACTCCCATAACCCCCACTCCGAGTTTATAAGCAATTTTTAGCCTATTGTTTCCAGATTAAGTCAACAGTACACGCTGAGTTTAAATCTAAGGCTGCTGGTAACTCCAGTTAATACATTATGCACGTTGATCAAAGGGAAGTGCTTGTGAACAGCTGTAACTTTTAGTCACATTTCAGTTAAAATGTGATAATTAGGATCTGTAGGAAAGTGTGTCCTTTCTTTTTCTTCACTGTACTTCTAATCTATGCCGATTATATCATGTTTTGTTAGGCTTTAAAAAAAGAACATTCCAAATTACTGATATTAAACCAGTTGCTCTCCAATTTTAACTTAACTTGCTTCCTGTTCTGTCAATAAATTCAACAGAAAGTTACATATATTGAAGTTAGAGTTGTGTTGAAAACAAAGCTGCAGCTTGCTTTCCTGGATGTGTTTACATGCATTATTATAGTTTAATCTGCTTCCTAATTTCTAAAGCCATGCATTTTTCCTCCTCTGTCATTTATTTCGAATGCATCATGTTCACAAATGCTGATTACTTTTCTGCTAGGGATTTTAGCCATCTGTGCTAACACAGTTGCTCAGAGAGTGATATACAATAGGAAAAAGAGATAATAGTCATTAACATGAAACAACAATAAAAGACCTAAATTTGTAAGCTCCAACTTTGCCTACAGTTTATGATTAATGAAAACTAGTGCTTACTGAAAGCTGATTATGTGTTTCATTCTGTGTGAAGCCTGAGGGGCTGAGGCTTAGAACACTAAAATCCTTCAAATTCCACCCAATTTAATGTCTCTCCAATTAACTTTGCAGATCGAATCACTGAGTCAGCACAATCAGTGCAGCAAAAGCCATTAGAATAGATTTTCCTCTGTCTTGCTAAAAAAGCATCAATTGGTGATCACAGCTGATGAAGCAACACAAGACAGCACAGCACCCCCAGAAAGTTACATTTTCTTTGAACGCCCCAATTTACGAGTTTCAAAGTACTGCTTGCATACTTACCTAAAGTTAGCTTAGAGTTTAGGCAAAGGCAATGTTTCAGCTCAGGGGTAGCAAGATAAGCATAGAATTGTGTGTGCTGTAGCCGTTACTGCCATAGGAAGAGTTGGGGTGCAAGCAAAGAACTGCTGGGGAGCAAGGAGCGTAAGAGTTAAGGAAAGAAAAAAACAACCAACAAAACAACAAACGACACTTCGCCTTCCTTTATCTTTTTTCTCAATAGTTTCCTCAATAATGTTTTTCGCTAAATTATCGGTGAGCCAAGATTAACGGCAAGTAAATTACCAGATTAAACTGAAACACTGCTCGTTATTCTACCGAGGCCACAATTGAGGAAGCACTCTGTTTAAAAATATGCAGTATAATGTTCTCATTGTTATGAGTGACACGAACTCGCAGGTACTACAAGCTCCTCTAGGTCAGCAGTCAAAGCCAAATTGGAGGCTGGCCACCTCATACATCTGGTGCAGGTTGTGCAGAGTAAAGGGCTGCTGGATCAGCAGCATACTGGCTGTACTGTCATAAACAAGGTGGATGTGGCATCTAAATAGACATTACCAGGGAGAAACAGCGCTTCTATGAAAGACACAGAGTTAAGCAACTTGCGATCGCTAAAAAAAAAGGCCATCCCTCCCACCTCAGCTTCATTCCCAGCCTTGCTGTTTTCCCTCCTGTTCCGTGGTGTTTTCTGACCTTATTAAGCTCACTGCAATGAGCCAGAAGATAAAAAGGTAAATAGTTTCCTGCTTGTGCAGTGAGTGCCCACGCACAGGGAGAAGGGAAGGTGGCACTAAAAGATGAGCAATCAGCCTAGCCCAACTCCTGACACCTCAGCCTTTGCCTAAAAGGATACGGTTTTGGGGGTTTTTTTTTTTCTTCAAGCAAAGTAAAGAAGTGTGTTTATTAAATTCCTATCCATCTACCTCGTCCTTGAGAAAGGGGTAATGACAACTGTGTGACTCACAACCCCACAAAAGCACCATTTCTCAGTAATTTATTCTAATACATGCTTTTTTCCCCTCCAGTATTTCACTGAACAGAAGAAAGCACTTTTGAGAAGATACCTGTCCTAAAGAAAAAATCAATAATCCTAAAAAATGTTCCTTCGCTGATACTCTGAAAGAAATGACAGGCTACAATCCCAACATAAAGGAATCTAAATTGGAATTAAAATAAAGCCTTTAGGTTATTTAGTGATTAGGGTATTTCATTTACTTATTTTCAAATTGCAGAAAGAATCAGAACATTCAAAATTATCTATATAAAGTTAATTATATCACATATAATTGAATTATTAAACACATTAATTAATTAAATCACATAAAACATTAAATATCACATTACAGTCTCAGTTGTGCAATAGCTATGTTTGGAGACAACAGAAAAAGACACAGATACTGAGATTCTGTTTTCAAGTCCTATCTGCCCCCCTCTAAACCAAATCAATTCATCATCTGTTTCTCATTAAAGATAGTGGACATAAAACCAGTACACTATAAAAGAAAAAAGTTTGATCTCCAGTATTTCTTGCTTTATGGTGTTCAGTTAAAAGTTGGGTTTTTTTAAATCATTCCACTGTATCCCACTCATACACATTCAGTCCGTTCATACGGTCCTTTTCAACGTGTCATCTGTATTCTAAGAAAATACTAACCATCTACTATGTACTCAAATTCCCTACTTTTCACATTTTTTTAAAAAACCACTATCTATTGGCTTAAGTTATACTACTGCAAGCTTCAATTTTAGTTAAGTTTTGGAAAACACTTTAGAGTTCTTGGTAAACATAAGCATTGCAGAGGAGACCGATAGTCCTCTATTGCCTGTCAAAATCAATGTATGTTCTATTTTATAGATCATATATTACCTGTAATACATTCTCAGATCAGTTCAGATGGTTTTGTAGGCGAGGTTAATTCCATCAGTTCCTTCACACTGAGAGAAGAATTTTTAGCGCCTTTAAGGAAAAAAAAAAACAAACAATGATAGACTGTTTTAGCTTCCATATAGAAATCTCCAGGGCAGCTTTGCCATTACGTGCCTGCTCTGCACAGGAATACCAAAGCAAATATTCTTGTTTGAAAGATCCGGATGTAATTCAGCTGAGGGTTCTACAATTCTTCGACTGCTCTGATACAAATCATACAATTCCACTTCAAGTATTTGAAATTCTATATTGTTTCAGTGCAGGACCAAGTTTTGCACTGACTCTCAAGGAATGACATAAATTTGAACTATTAAAACATGGTCCCACGTTTGTGATGCTTCATTAAAAAAATGCATTGGGGCAGGGGGGGCGGGGAGGAAAGTCCTTCCAAGTTTGAGGTACACAGAGCCCACTTAACTCTGTCAGGAAAGAGCAAATGAAGCATGGTGGATTTTTTTTTCCTTTTTTAAAAAAAAGTTAACATTGTGAGAGAATTAAATTCGTAATAGAATCATCTTAAAAGTGTCTATATAGGTATCTATTTTGAAGTCTTCTTTAGTTAAAAGTAGTAATCGCACAGATCAAACAATTTTATTTGTTTGGTTTTAGTACCATACAAACAACACATACAGGTTTTATTTTTTAATAGTTCATTCACTGTTGTACAGCACTACTTTGCAAGAGCTCATGACGAATTAAACAAACATGTGGGGCAAAAAGATAATTTAATATATATACTGTCCATCACAATGCCTCTAATTTTGTTATTCT
Source organism: Fulmarus glacialis (assembly GCF_000690835.1). Classification (NCBI taxonomy): domain Eukaryota; kingdom Metazoa; phylum Chordata; class Aves; order Procellariiformes; family Procellariidae; genus Fulmarus; species Fulmarus glacialis. The sequence goes on from NW_009215722.1 coordinate 14,013, forward strand.
ATTCCCATTTTGCCACTATCACTATTTGCTATATAGTATATTGCTACATTGATACAATTTTATTAAAAACAAATGCAGTTGTGAGACTGCAAAGTCATGTCACTAATATTAAAACTAAAAAATGGAGCACTGTTTTGCTCTGACAATTTTTTATTCTAGAAATGAAACACAACCATCTTTCAGAATAACTAGCTTCATCAAACCCTAGTATTCTAACAGAGTACAATATCTTCTCATTTATTAATATCAATTGGAAAATATTTTTATAATTTTGACTCTCAAATGTGCCTTTGTGTCAGAGCAGCGCATGCACAGGACACAGAGAACAGAAGACGAGGGTCATTCTGCGGCAGTTATTGCCTACAGCTTGCTGTCCCCTGCATCTTTGCATAGTAACTGCAATCCACTAACTTAAGAAATGGTATCAACCAAACTTCCAGCTGGAAGGTATAAACATGCCAGCTTAGCCAAAAAGCTTTTGAAGCAGATCCAGCAGCAGCCAGACTGCTGAGGCTCTGGTGCTCCCAGCACAGTGCAGGGGATGCCAGCACCGTGGCAGAAGAGGAAGGATGAGCACCCTTCCCCTCAGGTAAGGAACTGTTTTGCTCACGCAAGTTACTTGAGAGCATGTAGGGAATTTGTGAATTAACGAAGTAATGAACTGGAGAACTCACGTGTTAGACTAGCCTGTATGAAGGGGACTGAGTCCTCGTTTGATTTGTATGGTTCTGGGGTGGGTTTTTTTAAACCAATGAGCTCATGAAATAAAGTTTACAGAGTACATTGTCCTTTGAATTTTGGCAGATCCAAACAGAGTGTGACAGCAGTCTATGTAAAAAGTATGTTCTGATGATATGCTAACTAACAGCAAGCAAGCCTGAGAGGACCAAATTTGCTGCTTGCCAACTAAGTTGTTCAAAAGCTTCTGACTTCGAGGATGTGTAGTATGCCCAGGACTCAGGATTCAGGTCCAACCTGGAAAGCTTTACCAGGCAGAGAGCCCCAGAGCAGCCACAGCTTCCAGGACTCTCCAGAAGTAACTTAAAATTTCAAGGTCACAATTTTGAACACGATTTGTTTTATAAAAAAAGTTTCCATGTATAAAAAGGAGTTGAGATTTTGAACTCGCAAAATGGAAGCACTTAATTTTTACAGTTTGCTTGGCTTCCACTTGAACACAGATTTTTAGAAACAAGGGAAGAAATGAACATCTGAGTAACAGGTAAGAGTCAGAAATATGAGATCCAAGAAGATACCCCATACTGAACTCTGGTGTAAGAGTCTGTCAAACAACAGTAAGAAAAGGAATACTAGTAACAGTACATTAGTCAGTGTCAACAGTCTTAACATGAGGACCTAACAGCCACCAATGCTCCTAGTTTATGTTTGGGGGGAAAACAAAAAAAAACACAAAAAAGACCAGGCTAATCATACCGCAAGACCGATGCAATCCTTTCCCTCTCCTATCATGACTTAGAAAGCTCTTGATTAAGACAAAATCTTTAGAGTACAAATTAAGAGAGTCATCTGAAGATACAGAACTGATTTTCAATAATTCCTGTAAGCCTGGAGGGCCTCCAAAAGCCGTGGCTATATTTAAAACCGGTAAGTGAGATGACTCAGGCAACCTCTGCCCCATCAGTCTGAGTTCCAAATAAAGTAACCGGACTCTGCCATTCAGAACTATTAATAAAGCTTTTAGTAAGATTGTATAAAACAAGACAGGCATGTTTAGGGCAGTTAGACTTTGTTTAATGAGAATTTATTTTAGGCAATAAAGGCTTTTAGGTACACAGGTGAAATCCTTGACATTTCAACTCGCTCTCTCATACAGGTTGGGTCACTCAGCTCCATTTCCTATTAATTACGATAGTAAGACGATCTTCAATGAGTTCTTATTGGCGTCACAGAATGGTTTGGGTTGGAAGGGAC
>NW_009215723.1:0-30042 GCF_000690835.1 Fulmarus glacialis
CTCTGTAAGCCTGGGGATGTCACTCTCGAAATAGCTAATTTTTTTTTTTTTTTTAATTCTGTCCTCTTTTTTTGTTGTTGTTGTTGTTGTTGAAATGCCGCCGTGCCACAAACACGTATTTGAGTCGCTTGAATACATGTGAGTATTTATAAGGCTGGAGGCTTAGGGACAAACGCGGCCGTGCTTTGATCGGCGCACCCGACTGCGGTCTGGTCCAAGCCTGGCATTTGCTTGGATGCATCCGGCTGCTTGTGTGGTTCAAGTCTTGAGAGATGGTATGGCGAGTCTCCCAGGTGGTGGGAGGGAGGGAGGAGAAAGACAGCGTCTCGGTCAGCTCTTGCTGGGGGAAGGTTAGAGAGTTACATGGGTTTCTGTGGAACGGGAGGGTTGTAGAAACACTGTTTGTTAGGACGTCTGACTTTGTAAACCTTCCACCTCTGTATGGCCTCAGGCTCTCCATTGGCAGAGTGGAGATAAGGGCACTGCAAAACCGTTTGGGAGAAACCTGATTGACACAGTACAATAGAAGCGAATGGCACTTCTCACCTCTGGTGCTATACCGAGACGCTCTTACTGTCTGCTAGTCACCTTTCTACTGCACAGCTAAAAGGGTGCACATCATGTTTCTTTTAAGGCTCAGCAAAGGGGAGAAGGACATAGTCTGTTCTCAGTGCTCTCCTGTTTCTCGTGGGAGCTTGCTTTTGGCTGAGCAAGGCCTTCTGCTGGCTCTTGCTCCTCTTGTGACACGCTGGTGAGCAGTGGGTTCGGTCCTGGCTGAGCCAGAAGGACGTGGTGGGGAAGGCTTCCTTGTCTCTGAAGTCACAGGTCATCTGCTGACTGGTAAATTAGCTTGCCCCCATTGAAAACAGTTGCCAAGGAAGTCAGCAGTACAAAATTGTTTTGAATCGCAAGACCTGCAGTTCCATTTCCCATCCCAGGGTCTAATTTAACAGGTCCTTGCACAGCAGATTCAGTACACGGAGCTTGTTAAAGAGGTGCTGGCTGACAAAGCTTTTGCACCCAAAAAGCCTGGACTCCAGCAGTCCAGACGTGAAGAGAGGGCGCATTGTATTCCTGTGGCGTTGTACAAAAGTGTTTTCCTTGGAACGCCGGGGCTCGGAAAGTAATTAGGCACCACGACAGATGAAAGGGATGCTCTTGAATTATGCAGAATTAATTCAGAAATAGCTGTTACTACTGTTTGGATCAGCGAGATATTAGATATTACAAAAGAAGAGATAGTAGCAGTTGACAGAGCATTTAGACTGTGTTCATATGCCAACATGCTGGTATTCACATTATTATCAGCGTTTTTGAAAAGCGGGGGATAGTTTCCAGGTAGATGTTGCCTTTGGAAGGTAACATTTTAAGTGACTCGCCATGTGATTATGATAGTTGGGCATTCTTTTTTTAGGATAAAGTAGCTTGATGGGTTTTAGCTTATTTAATTATCAGTTTAAATAAAGCAGTGTAGAAACCATACTCTACTGTTCTGAAAATACTTTTTTAATTTACTAAAATTTCATGCAGTACTTGGGTTTAGCAGTAGGTTGACTGGGGTGAGAATTACCATAACTTCTCGTGTGGGCAGGGGGCACCACCCTGAAAGTCCCGCGAGTTGTTGCTGTGACAGTTTTGCAGGTTCAGGCATAATCCACCTTCACCTTTGGTGGAATCGAAGTATCCCTGTGAAGATTGTAAAACTGTGTGATGACTGCTCATTTTATCACTTGTCCCTTGTTTTCTCTGAACACTCACTTGCCTTTCACCCTTCTGCCACTTGTGCCAAGAATATACTTCACCATCTGGAAGGTTTCAGGTTTCTGTCCTCTGATGCTGTTGAGAAATTGCAGAGATTATGTTGGATCTTCCATGCCTTCCTAGATTTTGTTGTTGCCCTTGAATCTCAGGCTGGTTGGATGGTGGTGTCGACAGTCCTGTTGACCGTGTGTCTAGTCGCGTGATTCTTCTGCGCCGTAATACATGACTCTGCCTCTTTCTGCCTTCCACATCTTTCACACGTTTGCCCGATGTTTAAAATTAAGCTTTCATACAATGCTGTTTGCCATGATTCCAGTGGAAAGACCAGGATCTCGACTTGTAAATAGTTTTGGGTTTTTGGTTTGGCACCTATTGTCATTCTGGCTGGGGCCCTCTATTCTTGTAGCGCTGCCCATAATTGTCAGCCTTGGAGCGCTTCCCTGTTCAGTTGTTATTTCGGGGCTATGAGCCAAATCCAGTGCCTGTAACCCTTGGGTGGCGTGCCTTGGGCTTGCTGCGTACTGAGCCCGGGACAAGTCAAGAGGTTTTCCAGCGTGAGTTGAAGGTGTGACTTTGCACGAGTTTGATTTGTGTGAGTATGCATTTGAGATTAAACTGAGATTATTTCAGTTTGACTGAAATGAATAAGCAGCAAGTTTGAACGTTACCAAAATTATCTGTCCTCTGCTTTAAATAGGAATGTCCATACGTCGTGCAAACTTGAATGAGGGGAAAACAGCCCAACCGATTTTTTTTTTTCGTGGTAGGAGCAAAACCGGAGAATTACATGTAGCCCTGCTTTCTCGCACAGTATGTTCTCCTGATACATCACTGTCAGAGAAGAACGCGCTAGTGTGGCAATTGGCAGTGAAAGTGATATGTACAAATACCTTTTAAAAAAAATGAAATATGGTTGACAGTGGCATAGAAATAACTCTGATGCTTCCCACCGAAGCTGAGGGTGCGCGTGCATGCAAGCGTTCTCTCCTCGCAGCCTGCCAGGGCCCTGCCTTGCAGAAGGTCGAGTTGCATCTCTTTTGGCGTTGGTACCAGGAAGGTTGCTTTTTCACTTGAGACATGAGAATTCTTCCTGTTGACGTGGAAAGTAAAACATCTCACCTCAGGCTTTTCTTCTCGCCTAACATGGCAGGTGGAATTCACGGAGGTGGCACTTAGAAAAATCGTGTTTTGACTGGTGGGGACCTCAGGTGCCTTACTTTTCCCTTCCCTTGCGTGGTGAGTGTAGGAGTGTCGCCAAAACAGGTCTGACATCCCTCTGGCCTCGTTTTCCGTCTCTGTCACCCTTGTCCCTTGGTGGCAGGTCTGCCAGCCCTCATGGGCGCACGTGAGCTGCCTGCTCCCGGTTCTGTAGGAACGGTAACTCTCCACCCCCGCAGCCCGACAAATTTGGGTGCGTTCTTGGGTGTACTGGTGGCATTTTGTCAAATTTAAAGAAGGGGAAACTGGGAGATGCAAATATCTTGAACTTCGATTTTTTGTTGAAAAAAACATACTTAAGGTTGGCTGTTCTGGCAATTGTTGGGTTGTATGCTGTTTGTAGCGGGGAATGTTTTCTGCTGCTTTTGAAAAGTATCTTTACACCTGTGGGTGTTTTAAACAAGTAAGTGTATTTTATGTGCAGAAATAGCTGAGCTCAATAGGTATAAAATTTCTTACTGGAAACGAGACCTTGACTTTTTCAGCAGCTGTGAATTATTTCCAGCTTTTACTAGATTTTCAGTACTTACCTTTTTGTAATTGCTATCTTTAAGAGACAGTATTTCTCATATCTTTGCAGCATTTCAGCAGACCATTGTGTCTGAACCTGTGGTTTTTTCATGTTGAAATATTTTCCCTGAGCAAGCTTGAAATGTTCATCACCTCTCTGCCTTCCTGCCTTTTTTAGGGGTTTAGTGGCAAAAAGATCCTCTCTTGAAGTGCCTGCATCTTTCAAGTGTTTAGATTAGTGTTTTGACATTTGTGTTTAAGCAAATATGTATTTTCTTTCTTGGTATATTCTACTTTGTTGACAGAGTTAAAATGCTAGGCTCTGATGCTGATTATAAATCAGTTTCTGAATGTATTTTAATGGAAAGTTAAAAATGGAAATGTCTGTGGCTTCCAGGACTACGCAATACATAACGGCGAACCAACCCATCATGGGAGAGGTGTTTGGTGCAAGCTCGTTTTTGACGTCCATCTGGTGATGGCAATGGACTTCTGCTGGGAATAAACTTGACTTGTGATTTCAGGTGTAGAAATACTGGATTTCAGGTGTAGAAATACTGGCGATGAGCAAGCTTGGTTGTGAGGGTGCTCTTTTTAAACTCCTGGAGTATGCTCACCTTGTATGTGTCAGGTGTTCTCTGTTATTAACCTACGCCCTTTCAGTGAAATGGGGACTCATCAATGACTGAATGGGATTCTTCGTAGTCAGGCTTTGGGGAGCAAGTCACAAACTAAAAATCTTCGAAGTTCTGCAGTAAGTTACTTAAATCAGTACCTTAGTGTTTGGGAATGCATAAAAAAGGTCTTCTACTGGGAAAGTTTTTTTTTTTCCTTTGTTCAATATCAGTAATTACACCCCCATAACGGCTCCTCTGGTGCAGATGCAGAAGTAATAGACGACGAAGAAATTAGTTGGGCATACAGTAATCACAGCAGTGGCTAACTCAGCTGTACAATAGCACAACAACTAATGCAGCGGCTCCTGGAAGCAATTTATTCATAGCAACGAGCTTCACAGTTCCTTGTATGTTTTTCCATTAAAATGCATAATGCTTCATTTTTAATGCTGCTCTGTACTGAGTGAATTCTGTGACAGCAACGGAGCTGGATTCTGGCTGTTCGTTTTAAGAAGTGGGGTGAGGGAATATCCAAAGGGGTTCAAATGCAGACAGCACGACTTCTGCAGCAGTGCATTGGGTTGTGCGAGGGTCATATGCCTGCGAGGGTCAGTTATTCAGAGGTGAATTCTGCTCTTGCTCAAGCAACAGTAAATCAGTTCGGCATCAGTCTACATCAGCTTTATAAAAACAGAGCAAGAATAAAAGTAAGCCTGTGTATGCCCGTTACTGTAGCTTATTTCAGAGAGCAAAGCTTTGGTCAAGGTGCTGCTTGCTCTTCTAATGGAAGTGGAATTTTGTCAGCAACGTTATTTTTGGAGAATGAGTCTCCTTTGGGCCATTTGCCTTGGCACAAATAAATTAAAAAAAAAAAAAAAAAGATAAAAAATAATCATTATATGAGGCCCTGTATGAGCAACCTTGGTTGTCTATGACAGCAGCCAAGGGCAGGCTGCTCTCGGTTCCGGAGTTCATCTGGAGGATGTTCTCTCGAATGTTCAGGGCTGGAGACCTTCTCCTTCGGATGAGGAACTGGCCCCTCTCACCAGGCAGGTGTTGATCTCATGTTCCTGAGAGTTAATGAGAGGAGTGGGAAATCCACGTGCGGATTTAGCACACAGCAAAGAGCAGAGAGGCTTGCTTCAAGTAGGAGTAGCGTGCGTTACGTGTACATGTGGTCCTGGGGATGTAGAAGATAAATGTGCGGGTGCTGGTGAGCGATGCGGACACTTTTCTCCTCGAGCATTTCTGTGAACGGCAGAATGGTTTTGCAAATGATACTGGGATGTGTAAAACCGTGTTCTGAAACTTGGCAAAATGCCTTCTCCCTCAGTTTTTAAGGCTGGATCTGTTCATCCCGTCCTTCCACACACCAAATCCTAAAGCAGCCTAGGCGGGAGCTCTCTGGAGGCTTCCTTGCTGGCCCGTTACATGGAGAGGATTATCTGGAGTGCTTGGTGAAGTATGTGGCCAGGGGGAATGGTTGCCTCTGGTGGTATGAGTCTCCTTCTGTGCTGGGACTGGACTTCTCGAACTCTGAAGTTGTAACCTTGGTCACCTCAGAAAGTGCCGCTGCCTGCCCTTGGCAGTGCTTCCTCCTGGCGGGCTACATCGTGGGCAAACGAGAAATGTTCTTGGTTAAAATGGGTTTTCACTTTCTTACCAAGTGTTGCTGGTAAGAACCAGCGGTACTGACTGCGGCAGTACTGACAAAAGAGAATGAGTTGCATTGGTTTTATTTTTGGAGTTAGTAAGTGTCTGATAAAATATGTTACAGTACTGTTATGGGATCTAATGGTAAGGTTTCTTTGTACTTGTTTAGCATTGCGTTATATTTGAAGGTTTGTTCGTCATCTCTGAGCCATCGTTGCTCTGTAAGAGGAGGAGTGGGTTTCACTACGGATAAAGGGTGCTCTGAGCCCATACTTGCAAAGATGAGGCACACATGTATTTTTACATCATGAGAAGCACTGTTGTGTGGAGTTAAACACCCTGCATATTGCATCCCCTCCCTAGGCCCAAATCTGGAGTCTGTATTTAGGGATTAAAACCACCCCTTCAGAATTTCCTGGAGTTTAGCTAAATGAGGTACAGTTTTGCTACGCATAGCATGTTTTGTGATACAAATTTGTACTTCATAGGAGTACAAAAATAAGTCGTACTGTTGCCAATTTCAGTTTTCCTATTAAGTTGGCATGTCTGACTCATATGTTCTGTCTTGTTTTGAATCAGAAACAGATACCCAAGGAAGTGGCTGACATCTTTAATGCCCCCAGTGACAATGAAGATTTTCTGGGGTTCCAAGATGATGCTTCCAGACAGAGGTTGTTGTCAGAGGACAGCTATGCTAGTTTTAATTCCCTGGATTCAGGCAAAAAGGTAGGAACGGATTGCCCAGTTAACGCTCTTTCGGTGCAGTAGTACTCTGAGATTGTGTCAAGGCTGCATGAGCCATAACTCGCAGCAAAACCCATAATCTGCAGTCCTCATATTGAAAATAAATGTAAACAAACTTGTTATCCTTTTTAGGTTTTGATGATTGCTTTTAAAAACTCTTTCATAATATAAGGAAAATGGGTTTCATGAGAAGGTGAGTTTCAGTGAAGTCGGTAAGTGAAGCAAACAGAAGAGACAACTACCATCCTGGGCTGGTGTGCTCTGGATACATAAGACAGTGGAAATGCATGGTAATAGATGGGTTTTGTGAGTATGCAGACTTCAAGGTATTTCTTCCAGAAATTTATATCAGTGCTGTTTCTGCAATAATTTATATTAGTGCTTTTTCTGCGTTAAAATTGCTGTTTTAGTGGTGGTGACCCACAGAAACCATCAGCTCCTGCTTCGATTGTGAGGTTTGCTGGTTCTCTGCTCTCTTAAAGGTGAAGTAGCTTGGATCAGCATAATGTTTTGATGTTTTTCATTCTCTGACTTGGTAGCTGGAGGCACCAGCTGAATTCACAAGAAAGGAAGAGAACTGGTGTGCTGTCTTGGCTGCCAGAAAATTTAGTTTTTAGTCTTTTAGAAGCTTGTAATTATATACTTGATAGATATGGACTAATGGGCTAAAAGATACCCTTGTCAGTTGTGCTCTCAAAAGGGTTCTTCCGTTCCATTAATAAAAAAATTGAAAATGTCTTTTTTTCTTTTGCTTGGTTTTTCTTTTGCTTTTGCTTTGTCCATCAGGTCAGTATCAGGTTAAGAGTTGCTGAAGACAAGGAATATGACGTGTGTTAGCAAGGGGAACAGACAGAATGAGGCTTGTACGAGTATGTGCTATTTCTGAGCCTTCGTAGGCAAATGGCCTCAGAGAAGCTTGTACAAAGTGCAGAAGCTGTTTGGGAGTAGAGCCTCAAGTCTGTGCTATGGAGAAAGACAGCGGCTTAAAACTAACAAAATATACTTGGCTCTAAATTGCTTCATCATCCTATTGCTAGATGGCGGCACTGGTAACTTCAGAAAACCAGGAGGTAGCTTGCTCTTGTATCTGTGGCTTTGTGTGGAGCATGAAGAAGGATCGTCGAGGAGAGGAGGAGGTGGTGGTGGTGGAGAGGGAGAGGCAGCCTTGTGCGGGAGCCTGAGCTTCTGCTGCCTGCTTGGAGACTGCAGGCACCTTACCTTACTTATCTCTGCCTTGGTTTCCCAACTTGTGAGATGGAGATTATGATAATGATCTTTGCTGCAAAGCATTTTAAAATCCTCTGGTGAAAAATGCTATGGAAGAGCTAGGTACTGTTAATTTAACACGCGTTACTGGGAATCCCAGTGAGACTAGTTCCAAATTTACAGCTGGCACTGCAGCCTTCCTCACCATTCCTGTGTTTCCCTTGGGCTGAGAATTATTTTAAATCTCCACCAGTATTGAGTTTACCTTTACCACTATACAATAAAACCAGGATTTTTTTATCCTGAGTTCCATCCGGTTACGATGCCAAACACCACTGTCGCTGAGAAATACCATAGGTACTTGTTGTGCAGGAAACTAAAAGGTTTTGGTATGAAGAGCAAAATGATGGAAAGTTCAGAAGAAAGCTGCAGGGAGAGGAGGCAAGGCAGCTGCCCTGCCGGGGTGAGAATGGGATGTTACTGCATCAGATGTTCCCTTGGATGCTGATGTGCAAACGCATTAACAAGTATTGACCTCTGCCTGCCTGCTTTTCTTCAGGGCTTTCTGCAGTCTACTCCCATAATCTCTGCGCTTCTGCTCTGTTTCAGCTGTTTCTCCTACAGGTATCCCTGATGCGTATTTTACCTTATGTAGACCATTCTTCATAGGTGTAACAGCATAGCTCTAGGTGTGTTATTTTTAGTCACTTTAGCTAACAAACAGCTTATTTCCCCCCCAACCTTCATTGTGGAATTTAATGAAAACACATAATGCATAAAAACTTCAGTTTCCCTCCCAGAAATGCAATTTAACTTTAAAGTAACTTCCCTATTGTGTTTGTTCCTTTCTCAAGCAGCTGCACTGCAGCTATCAACAAAAGAATAAAGTAATTTTGCTTAGAGAAAACTCATTCCAATTACCCGTAATAATTTGTAGGAGATGTTTAAGTGTAAGGAAACAGCATATGCAGTAGCTCCCCCCTCCCATTCCCCTGTAAGTTTTTCCACTCATCTATTGTATCTGTTTTTCACCAGATATTATCTTAACGTAAAGAAGTGTGTAATTAAAGTCAGGGAAGGGAGGGAATTGAAAGGAAGAGTAAAGATATTTAGCAAGTGCATCATATGAAAGGTCATTTTTGTATCTCGCGTGGGAGGAAGAAATAGCAGAGGAAAATTGGGGAAACAAACTTAAGTGAGTGTTGCTGACTTTCAAGAGGCAAGTGTGGTGTGAACGTGGGTTATGTTCCCACTGTGAACGAGTCTTTCAGGAGACCAACAGGGACAAGTTGACAGATGGTCTTCTACTAATTCTGATTAGAAGTATGCAAATATATGTCTGATTTAGTAAATGCATTGTATTTAATTGATGTGTAACGTGCATATCATGGAAAGTGTTTTAATGAGATCTTAGTTTATTTTTCTTGGGCTGACTTTTTACTTCCTAGTCTGTAGGCAGAAATTTGGGATCTGTCTACCCTGGACCACGTTTGAAGGATAAGCTGCACCATTAAAACAGAGAGAGTTGAGCAGTTGGAAGGTGGAGGGATGTTAGTCAGGTTGTTCAAAGCTCTGTGGTTTTGTGTTGCTGTCTGTCACTTCAGTGATGGCGTAACAGCGTGAGAAGGAGCAGACTCTATCTCCAGGAGCCTTGAGTACTGCTGCAGCAAGCCCAGAGGAGAGTGTTGTTTCTACTGCTAAGTGAAAAAAAGGAAGGCACTTTCTTACTGTGGCTGTGGTTTGTATTTTCTTCCATTCAAGGCCTGTTTTTTTACGTCCAGAAGAAAGCATACAAAACAACATGATAATTTACACATAAATGGATAGTTTGTTTTTATTGGGTAGTAGTGAAGAAGAGGAGGAAGAGGTGAAGAAGAAAGTTTCCCTCACAAGAAGCAGCTCAGTTAAAGCCCTGTGCTCAAAATGAGGGAAAAAAAATCCTGCTAAGTTAAAATATCTCAATGCTGAAACTCTGAATGTCTTCTACTTTTTTGACAGGCTTTGCCTGCAGAGTGCTTTCACAGTATACGCCGTCCAGTTGGTACCTGCTTGAACCTCAGAACCTGTTTATTGTGACTGTGTGACCACTCTGTATCTGACTGTCTTTCACAGCTACTGGCTGATATTTTTACAGGGGGTTCGATTTCAGTCCAGATACCTCACTGAAGAACTGCGGAGGATTTTCACTGAAGACACCGACTCTGAAACAGAAACGTTTGAAGGCTTCCCTTCAAGCGAGGTGGATGTGAACAAAAAAGGAGTTCTGGTAAAGGCAGTCACCTACGCGTGAATGTATATGTTAACTTCTTTTTTTCTGTCTCTTCTGTGTAAGCCTCATGTTCTAGTAGGAGTGTTTCTGGTACACCATGATGTTCATTCTTCATGCTGAAGAAAAATACGTATTATCTTAAAAGAGAAGAAAAGCTTTATTTAATGTAACGTCACATATTAGAAATGAGAACTTCTTCCCCTGCTTGTAGACTGACTGTGCTGGGCAAGATTGTTCCTCTGAAGACAGCCATGTCTGTATCCCAGACAATATTAATATATAGATCTTGTGTCGGTCTCTGTACAGGGAGAAGTTGTGTACTGTGAACTTTTAAAAATTTGTTGATATGGGTGAATTTATGACAGTGCCTTCGGGTGGTGAGACTGCTGCCTAGAATTAGTGATTTAAAAATGACCTTTCTTGTTTCACAGCCAATAATGTAACATGGGATTCTTCCTGCCTCTAGGCGATGGAGTTAGACTTGAGTGATGAAGAACGCAATAATTTATTGGGTAGTGAGGAGGAAGAGGCGAAGAAGAAAGTTTCCCCCAAGAGAAGAAGCTTTGGCCTTCGTGTTGCCTTGCAGTTTCCCACCAGAAAGTCGTCTGAGAAAAAAGTGCCTGAACAGGCTTCTTCTAACTTACCTCTAAAGGACAGTGAACCCCTCACACCTCTTTCAAAAGAAGTAAGCTGCAAGCGGTGGGACAAACTAGAGGGCTCTGCTTCAGAGTCTGAAGAAGACATTAAAGAAACACAGGAGGAGAGTTCCAGTGCTCTGCTTAAGAGAGCTGTGAATATTAAAGAAAATAAAGCCATGGTAAGACTTAAGAGCAGTGCTTTGTTCTCTGACATTTACATCCGAGTACTTGGCTTCATCACACTTGAATTTTGGGGTCCCCACTGGTGCTGTGCTGTGACTTTGGGAAAATCTTGTGGTGGTTTGTGTTTGAATTTTTCTACATAGGGGAAGACCCTAGAGGACCATCAGCACTCAGACATTTACCCCTAAAATAGCCTCAAGTAGGACTAGCCTGCTCAAGTTTAAAACCAGAGTTGAACCAAGCATTTTGTATGTGGATGTGAACAAAGTTACAGATGCCCAAGTTGCAGTCTTCAGAACATACCAGAAAACCAGCCGGTCCCTTCAGGTGGTTCGTCGTGTCATTTGCACAATAGAGTTTCTACTTTTCATTTGTGTCTCTCAGATCTGCTGCAGTTACTGATTGGAAAGCCAGATAAAAACTGCGAAGGATGATAAATGTAATTTTTCTGTTGTGTGGCATGTGATGTTTACAGTTATGCTTTGCTATATAACTGCTGAAAGTGTGTGTATGTGTGTGTGTAGGTGCGGAAAAGAGAGACACTGATCGTTCCCTAACGCTTTTTCCTCTATTGTCCAAAATGCCACCAGCTCTCTTTGATTATCATGCTGCCGTGCAAATCTGAGTTGATGTTGGGTCCTCAGTGGCTCCTTCAGTTTTACTGTATTCCAGGAAAAGTTGCAGCTTCCAAGTAGTCTTGGGGCTCAAGTACGCCTCTTGGGTGTGTGGGCCTGCAGCTCCCACGTAAAAACTTCCTTTAGTTTTGTACCTGTGTTTCTAATCTGTCTTGTATCCTCACTGCTGTTGTGTTGGTCTTGCTGCTTTTCCACCCTTCTCACCTTCCACTCTTCCTTCTAGTTCAACCATTGCGAAATTCGTTGGCATCCTAGTTGCGGTACTGTAATGACATTAAATAGCTCTTGATAAATGCCACACTGAAGTATTTATTGAGAAATGCTGTATCCAGTTTGTAATCTCATGATTGGTATATGGCGGTCTCAGAGACAGCTAGCAGCTTGGCTCATGCCCGCTATTGCTGGCTTTTCAGAAGATAGCCGTATCCTGGCCTTCTGGAACAGGTCAGTATTTTTTTGGACCTGTCAGCCACTGCTTCTGTTGAAATGTACCTCCAGGACATCTCCTACACGGTGCAACAGATCATCCACATACGCCATGGTTAGGGGAACCGCCAGAGGGGCTTAGTTGTTTTACGACTTTGCAAATGAGTGTGTACCCATGTCGCTGTGTGTATCTGCACAAAGCAATGGGTATGTAGCATTACTGAATGTGGTTTGCAGCATTTGTGAAATCAGCACTAGCTGTCGTGGTTGAAAAAGTGATGTTCCTAGTCATTGCTACTAAGGACCACTGAAAAATGACGAGCAAAGTTTCCCTGCTGCAATGTCACTGCTTAAGGGGACGCTCCGAGTTCCCTGACACAGGTGTATTGGCAGTCATTCAGTGAAATAGCCCACAGGGAACATCTTACAGCCTTCTGGCCAAGGGCACCCTGTCTTTCTTTTCTCCCTCCTGTCTTACGAACTGTGAATTTCTTGTTATCAGTCATAGATAGTGTAACCATGTTGTAATGCGCTGCCTCAGTGCTATTTCGACAAGATTGGATGTAATTCTAGCTAATTCTAATTCCCAGTAAGAATTAATGGGAACTGTGAAGTTAGTACTGCCTGCAGAGTTTTGCTCGTTCAGGGGTAAATGAACCCCTTTTATGACCCCCACTTAAATAAAGTGCTTCCAGAAAGGTTTCATGCACTGAAACTTCATGTGTTTAGATATAATGTGAAGAGCGGATGATAGGTGTTGCTTATTTGCAAGTTTGCAGGGAGTTTTCAATGCGGTATCACTGTTGATTTCAGCTTGCCCAGCTGCTGGCAGAACTGAATTCCATACCAGACCTGTTCCCAGTGAAAACGCCCACCTCGACTCCTTCGGTAAGTCTCTGCTACTGGCTAGAGGTGACAGTCATTTTTGCTAGACTTAGGATTAATGTGTTTCCTGATGAAATGCTTTCACCAAGTTTGTTCTGGTTTTCTTTGGTTTTCGTCACTTTATTTGTGTAGATTTGCTATTGGTCAGTATTTAAGTAGCAGAGGTTATGTGGGGAAATGGAATTTCATAAGGTAATTTATGAAGAAATATGGAGACCAAGGCGAGATGCTTTATCATTTTTGCCCCAGAAATACTGTTGAGATGCTAGACAAATGTCTGTATGTGGGAATAAGGAAGAGTAGTTGCCTTCCTTTGGGTTTAGATCCTGTTAATTTCCCTCTTGCAGGCTTTCCTTTTAAAATCCACACTTCCCAGTAGAGCTATGCTGATGAAATTCAACCACTTCAACATGAACACGGAATGATACTGAGTTATTTCAACTGACTTTTCTTGGCTAGAGGCAGAGAACTGTCAACCTCTCTAGGTTCTCTGTAGAGTAATGTTTTTGCACATGTTTTATAAACTGAAGAGATTTGAGGAAAAATTGAAGGGCCGCGTCTTTGGGAAGCCCATGTAGAAATGCTGGTGTGGTGGTTGTCAGGTGAAAAGGTGAAGCCAAATTACACAGTCTGTGAAAGGCTGGAACCTTGCTAGCTCTAGTTAAATGCTGTAGAAACTTAAACATCGTTTGAACACATACATAAGCCTGCTACTTTTATTTAGTATCTTTACTTGGCGGGGGGTGGCATCTGGAGTATTTTAATTATCTCTTCTGCTTGGTTTTTGACTTCTAGCCTGTCTCGTGATGTGCTTTTCACTTCTTTCGAAGGAGATAACTAAGGAGTACAGTAGCAAGCAGACTTGCTTCCTACATCTTGTTTATCCTTCAGATTTAGTAGATACCTTTATGGTAGGTGTCTATGCAGGACTTCTGTTGCATCAATTTAATCATGCAGTAATTGGCAGTTGTGACAATATGAAAAGGGAATCTTGTGCCTCCTAGTAATTTCCAGATCTAGGAATCTGGAAGTAGGAGAAGAAACTTATTAATGTATTGAGATGTATTCAATTTGTCGGAAAATCTGAACCTTTAGCTGCTGAAAAACAGTGGGAACTAGCTTCTACCTTAATATGCCATACAAAAAATTTTGGTATAGTTCTGTGATGTTAGTTGGAATAGAATTTGACTGTGAAAGTGTGGTGTTTTAAAAGGATCAAAAAGGTATAGAATGTAGGGAGAACACTTAAGTATATACTAGAAATTTGAGAGCTTTGGCTTAACAAATAAGGAGTGGGAGAAGAACAGATTAATTCATGATAGTACAAGTGCGGTACAGACATTGTGAGATAATTTCTGGTGTTTAACACTACAAACATAACTGAAAGGACAGTTACTGGAATTGTCTTCTCTTTCCAGAAACAGAAGAAAATCCCAAGGAGGACATTTTCTGAAGGCCAGATAGCACGTCGCATGAACCCAACCAGAAATGCTCGTCCACCAGAGAAATTTGCCTTGGAAAAATTTACTGTGTCAGCTGTTAGATTTGCAGAACACTTCCGTAGCTATAGACAACAAAACCTCTTGAAGAAGAGACTCAGTGTGGTATTTGCCAGACTTTGGTATCTCCGGTAGTCAGGGATTAGGAAACATTCATTTAAATTGTTGGCCAACACTTAGAGCAGAGATCACATCCTACAGAAAGTCAATGAGAACCTTTGGTTTGGGATTAGCTACGGAAGAAGTTGTCTTCAGGCCTTCCTGCCTCATCTTTCACCCATTAACTGGGCTCTGTGACCAAAACATAACAAGGCAGTTTACTTATGGTCTATTATTTATTTATTATATGAAAAATATTAGAGCCCACAATGTAGAAGGCCTTCGAGTGACAAGGAGGTGGGTCTGGTGGAGGTGACAAAGCAGATCTTCTCTATCTTCAGGCTCAGGAAGAGTTAGCAAAAACCCCTCTCTGGAAATAGCAGAGGGATGATAGAGAGGAGTTATATAGCTGAACTGAGAATGAATAAAGGGAATCTGCACATACAAACTGCTGACATACTGGCTAGCCATTCAAAAGTTGCAGATTTTATTCTTCACCATTTTTTTTAAAATCTCCTGGTTTTCCCTCCCTTGGCTTATGGTGGTCATTTGTTTTAGTTATATTTACTGTATAGCCTTTATGGGGAAGACTTTTAAGTTTGTATTGGTACATGGTAGAGACTGGATCTCAGTTCTGCTTATAGGAACGAGTGCTGGATATAGTTGAAGCATTGTAGAGGGAACTTGGCTATTAAACAAGGTGGAGTAGCACTGAATGAGAACCTGGCTGGTAAAAGACTATTTTGGAGAGAACAGAGCTGATCTAGGGTGAAGGACAAATTGGGTGTTAAGAGTGGGGTAGGCGGAAGGCTAAGGATCAGTTGAGACTTGTACATGAAATTTGAAATCTCCTAGGCGGCATAATGACGGCCCATGGATTGGGGCCAAAGAGATTGATATTTGGAAGGAAAAAAAGAGCGCGTAATAGTGAGTGAAGGACTCTCTTCCAGATAACAAACAGGATAATAACAGAGGGCCGGGTATGGCAGGACTAACCTAAAACTTCAGTAAAGTCTTTTTTTGCAGGACCTTAGAGAAAAGCATTGGAGAAAGCAATTAGAGAGCATGCTAAGAGATTGAAGGAGCAAAGCATGGGAAGGCAGATGGTTATAGTTCCTTATTTTGAGAGGGAAGAAATGCAGTATGACGAGTTACAGTGCAGGTGTGCAGAGAATGCAAAGAAAAGGAGGTAACAGAAAAACATGTTAGGAATTTGTGGAAATAGAAGTAGCAATGATAGGAAGGAAGAACATACAAACAGAATAAATAATTAATGGAGTGCAGAGAAGATCAGGGAGGAGAGGGAGAGAAAGAGGCGGTGATGACTTGGAAACTTTATTCCCTGTTCTTCCAGTGGTCTATGAGCCTGTAGTCCCCTCTAGACTGCATACGCATTATAAATGAAAGAACTTGTCACCAAGTGTGGTGACAGAGTCTTCATGACACCAGACAAAAGGTGTTGAGATGAGTTTGTTTAGCAGGGGGATTGTGGAGTGCGCAAAAGAAGGAGATCATCAAAGTACTCATCTCACCGTCCAGTAGAAGATATTACTGAGGAGGACTTGGACAACATTGCAATCACTGTTAAAGACAAAATCTATGACAAAGTTCTAGTAAGTGGCTGCTGTTTTCTTTAGTGTGTCCATTTGCTTGAAATGGAAAGTTTCCTAACAGTTCATCTGGCGTTTGCTAAAGGGTATGCTTTCCTGAAGTTCTGGAGAGTGCAGTTTTGCGTTACTATGTTACACAAGCACAACTCGGAAGCTTTGCCAGGCTTCTGTGGGCTTGCCCATGCTGGTTGATACGCCCCACCAACTTTTTGCTTCTGTAAAGAAGTGCTTTCTTGCCATAGAGCTATTAAGTGGAATTTGCTATAGCTATGACTCACCACTGATAAGAGTTGACATCCCTTTTATCTCTCATTCTCACTTAATATAAATGTGGTGGTGGTGGTGGTGGTTGTGCCATTAAATAATAGTGATCCCTGCTGCTCCTTGTACCCCCTGGAAATGACATTTCTGTACGGGTTGGGTAGTTTCCAAAGCTCTTGATGGAAATCCTCCTCCTTCACCAGATTTGGCTGTTATTAATTGTCATAAATATCTAGATCAGCTTACTATATATTTCATGCTTCATGGTATTTGCAGAGATAAGTCAGAAGGTAATTTTCTGAATAGTTTTAGTTTTTTCCTAGGTAGAGGAAAGGATCAGAACTGTGACATGACGTTCATGTAGCTTGAGACTTCCAATGCAACTGAGGCTGGGCACTGTCTCTGTAAAATCCCTAGCATCTCTCCAGATAACTATATGATTTATCATAGTAACAGAACTTACGGTTCTTACTAACATTTTCGTTGCTGAATTTGACTTTGGTTTGAAGTTTGTGCTTTGCTATCAGCAGATACATTAGGAAAGTTCAGCAACAAGCATTTAAGATGTCCTTCATACATACGTTTTTCTCCTTCTTTCCAACTTTAGGGTAGTACTTGCCACCAGTGTCGACAAAAGACAATTGATACAAAGACAATCTGTCGCAACCAGGGCTGTGGAGGAGTAAGGGGGCAGTTTTGTGGACCATGTCTTCGAAATCGATACGGGGAAGATGTGAAATCAGCACTGCTTGATCCAGTAGGTATCATTTCTTGGGCTTTGAAAGAACATGTAATGAATTTTTTTTTTTTTTTTTTTTTTTAGTAAACTGTGATGAATACATGCTCATGCTAACACGGTGTTCAAAGCTTTTTGCCATGAGAAGAGCTGTAGTACTGTTACGACTGACACTGGTCTTGTTGGAACTCAAGTGGAAGGTGCTGGACCTGGGTTACAGTCCATCGGGCTTCGTGCTTTGAAGCTCCACTTGCTTACCAGATGGTGGAGGGCAAGTGTGAGAGCTTTTAAGAAAAGGAATCTCTCCTCATTCAGAAAAATGCCAAAATATACCCTTTTTTTTAATGCTCTCAATAACGTGGCATGCAAAGCAGGTTCCTTGTTTTAGGTTCTGATTTTTAAATATAAGAAAAAAGGAGTATACCTAAAAGTCTTAGGGTTGGCTCCCTTTTCTCTGTTGTCCCCTGAGGCACTGAGCAAGGAGAGGGCACAGGCTGCTGCCAGAGAATGAGACACATGGCTACGCAAAGACCTCTCGGCAGAATAGCACGCTCTGTGCTCAGCTTGTTCTGGGACCTCCTCTCCCCCATCTCTGCTTTAGACATGGGCTTCTGGGCTCTTCTGAAGGACAACGAAGAACTAATGGCTCCAAGGTGCTGGCCCACTGTGGCAGTGGCTGCTATACTGTAATGCAGGCTGTTAGCACCTGCACCTCTATGTTCAGTTGCTGAGCAGCTGGGAGATTCCTGACTTCAAGTACATGCTGGGTAATTCAGTCTCAGGAATCGGGCTGTGCCAGCAGGCAGAGCCAAAGAAACTTGTCACAGGGGGTACCCATCTTTTTCTAGGGAGTTCACTATGGTCAGCCTAACATAGGATGAGTTATCGTTAGGCATTAGAGATGCCTTTAGTCTATTATAAATTAATACTGAACAAATCAGAGAGCCTGAGTCTTCAGAGTAAGAAGCATTCAAGCAAACAGGGTAGTATTTAATCATTTCTTTAGTCCTGCAGAATTTGGAAAGTGTTAACAAGGTTGGCTGACTGATTCAGGCTTTTAAAACCTTGCCCTGAACAATGACGCAGTAAGGATGCCATACTCTTGTCCGTTTGAGCAACGGGAAGGCGAATATAACCTTACTCGTGGCTTGCCTTTAACCCCCCTCCCACATTCACCCCCTTGCAGGCCTGGATCTGTCCTCCTTGTCGCGGGGTGTGCAACTGCAGCTACTGCCGCCGGCGGGACGGGCGCTGTGCCACAGGCATGCTCATCCACCTGGCCAAGTTCTACGGCTATGACAACGTCAAGGAGTACCTGGAAAGGTGAGGGCGGTACCCCACGGTTGTTCCTATTCAAGCTGTTGTAGCCCTTTAAATAATACTTGACGTTTGTGGCCTGGGGCAGATCCTGGACGAATGCAAAAGAAGTCTCTTAGACTTGAGATTTCTTGTAGGCTGAAATCGGCTGCATTAAAGTGAGTCATATTGTCTGTGTAAACAACTCACTTGCTTAAGAAATTGAAATGCTTTTCCCTATTTTGAAATAAGTATTGATTGCTTCAAGCATATAGAAGTGCTATTTTGGAAGCTGTCATCTTCAGCCATGGAAATTGTCTGTTTATGGGGAACCTGAGTTTCCTAAAAAGCACTAACGCTGTTTTCTTGCATGTCTTCTAGTTTACAAAAACAACTGGCAGATGACAATTGAGAACACTGAACTCAAGCTGTGCCTGCAACTAGTTAATATGTTGACAAATTTTGACTTTAAAAGGTTATTACTATGTTTTATATAAGATAGAATTGTAGAGTATAGTATATGCATTTCTGTGTCGGGAACTTTTTGTATTGATGTGGTCTTATGCAAAAGATCTCTCAGGAAAATGTTTTGGTAGAGAAATCTACATGCACAGACCTATACGTTAAGTGAAATGGCACTCTTGAACTTTGAGTGGTTAATTTTTAATAGAGCTACACAATCACATGATGGTCAATTTGATCAATATTGTTATTTATATAATTGTGCAAGCTTGCAGAAAGGGTGTTTAACAACTACCTGTAAAGCATACCCCATCTTAAAGAAACAAAAAACCCCTTGTGTTCCAACTTGACCATAAAGATTCAGTTTTCCAACCCTTGCTTTCTGAACCTATTCCTCCACCTGTAGTTCATGGAACTTGTCCCTGCAAAGAAGGGAGGGGTACTTTCATCTGAATGCCGTTATATTCCAGCCAAAGCTGGTGCAACCTACCAGTGGGAGGAGGATTTTTTTTTTTTATTCCAAAGTGCAATTAATCACTGAAACATGAAAGTGGAAGAGTGTTTTGTAAAAAAAAAAAAAAAAAAAAAAGTGTTAAACATCATCCCAATAAAGAAAAAGAATTGCTCACCAGCAGTTTTTATGTGATGCACCTGCTGCTTGAACCAACTACCTTACAGCAGTCCTAACTGCTTAACTGGTTTAAATCACAAAGTTCAGGATTACTTTTTTTACATACAGTTCTACTTAGATGTTTTTTCATATGTACAACCAAGCTTTCAAAGAACTTTAAATGCAACATATTTGTATTGCAGTATGATTATGTTAAAATTCTTGTAAGATACACATTTCATTTTATGTAGAGAGAATAAAGAATAATCAAGAGGAGTGTTTTGTGACTCAAACTATACCCAGATGCTGATGTTTCCCAATTACTTTCCCATAGCTGGTGTAACAAAGGAATGCTTACAGATCAATAATCATTATGTGGAGAAACACATGAACATAACACTGACGGATGAGGAAATAACAACATAGAGCACATAAGTGTTACACTAAGGATTGTGTTTTTGTGAGGCAAATCTCCTGCTCCAGCTGACTGTGAAAAATATTTATCTCCTTTTGCTTTAACTACAAGGCAGATTGAGAAAGCAGCACGTACTATTGAAAGCTTAGTACTAAACTGCCAAGTGTAAAGCTACTCCTGCCAGAACCCATTTAGCTGGCTTCTCCTGGCTTTTCAGATTGAAAGTCCAAACGTAAGTTGGCCTTCTGCTTTTGGTTTTATAAACTGGACATTTGTAAACATTCTTAGTTTCCCTTTGATCCACTGGAAGAGCCCTTACAAAAATGACTGGCATGGCTGGAGTCAATTCCTTGAGCCGGGCTTCAGCTATGGTCCCCAGCTGGATGTCCCACCTGGTGCCTGCAATAAACATAGGCACATGGTTTACATGGTGTTCTGTAGTGCAAGACCAGAATAATTTGGGTTTAAACAGTTGCTTATTGCTAAATACTTAAAGTTACATTTGAACAGATATAGTGTAGACTCTTGTTGGCCTGCTATGCGTCATCTCTTTGTATGAATGTGGGGATGAGAATGTAGCAGCTGCCTGGACTGGACTCCTGGTTGCATCAGCATGTCCTTTTATTGAAAGCAGGGACTGGAAACTGCTTGCAATTGGGACTTTGAGTATGCCTGTAACTGAGTGTGCCTGTCAGAGTCAAGTGCTCAGATTTTCTCCTAATTCTCCACTAGTTTATGGTCAAGTATTCCAAAAGCTGGAGAACTACACTGGAGTATTTAGCGTATGTTTGTATCGTGAGATATCAATGCAGTGCAGTTATGACAGATGAGTTCTGTGCTGCTGAAGGGCCAAGCACTTTCTGAAAGCTGCTGGATTTGTTGTGTGTTCTTCTAACATAAACCAGCATATAAAATATTACAGATGCTTACTGTGGATTTTAAGAGTGTTTATGTAGCAAGAGGAAAGTTTATATTTGCAAATACCAACACAAACACAGAAACACAGCAACTGCAGCTCATAAGGTTCCTTGATACCTTCCTTATATCCAGAGGAGGAATGAACAGTATTGCCCTTTGAGTGACAGATGTTTTAAAAAAAAATCCTCTGAAAAATTCAGGCTACCTTTTCAAAAAGCAACAGTCAAATGACATGCTCGTCATTGCTCTAGTCCCTGAGCCTGACTTTCCCTTTGGGGCTTATCTTCCTTCCAAAAGTCTTGCTTTCCTTTCATTATATTCAGATCTAGTGAAGAGTATGAGTAATGATGATGTTTCCCTAATTGCCTGTTGGAGTCATTCACCTTTCCTCTAATTAGCTGTAACTTAGTTGACAGCCTTTCTAAGTTAAAACTTAAATCTCATTTTGACTGCGGGCCTTAATTGTCATTCCTAAACTAGATGCTTCAGTCTCAGGAAAAAAACGTCCCAAAAGAGCCAGGTACAATGTTTATTCTCTGAAAGTGGTTAATAGAGGGGTTGCAGCTCAACAGATGAACACCATTTCCATTCAGGACAGCCTACAGCCACATTACAGCTACCGCAATAATTGACTGCCTGGAAACCCAGATGAAAAATCTACTTGTGTCATACTTACTTACACATCACCCACTTAGGTATGTCATGCTAATACAGGGGTTCTCAAGTATTTCCTTGCTTCTTGGTATGTCTCCCCAATGGCCTATAAGTATTATGGCCTAGGAAATGAAAAATTCAGAGTTCTTTATATCTGTTTATTTAGACGACTTTCTGCCAAGGGGGGAGAAAAAAAAACAGGAGAAAGATGATTTTGAAAACAGCTTTTTTCATGGGTTTTTGGTTTGGGTTTTTTTGTTGTTGTTTGTTTTTTAAGCTGCAACTGTGTAGATGGCTTGATCCAGGTTACCAACATCTGGTAACTACTAACCCTATTCTGCACCTCTAAGAGCTGCAGAACATTTCTAGGTGATCAGTATTGGGGTGAAATTTAAAGTCTCTGGAATAGTTTTAAGCTTCTGAACCTCAATTAGATTAGAGCTGCTGCTTTACTACAATGCAGACCTTGTTCAGACTCAGTTAACAGTTATTTAAATGCATGAAGTATAGTTGGTGATTAGCACACCAAGCTGGTATGAAATTTAAAGTCACAGTGGACCAACACCAACAATCCACCACCATTCCTAAACTTCCTCGGTGCTGTTCGAGGATCACAACACTTTAGTCCAACTCCTGATGGAACTTACCTACCTAATGAAGGAAGTTAGAGTCCCTGAACTAGGTTACTGAGATCAAGCAATTTAAGTTTATTTCTGACCTTCCATGAAAAGCCCACAGATACAGGCTCCCTTGGTGGGTGGCCATAATCTTTGGTCTTTTTGGTAACATCTACAGTCAAGCACATCTTATCTATAAAGGCCAGTTGTTCTCGTGTGCCGTGCTCTGCATTACAGCTTTAAAAAATAATACTTTCAGTAATTCAATATCCAGAAAGTAATTTTAATGTCAGAACTGTTAAAATACCCCTCTTGGGCCTGTTGTGCACAAGCCTGAGACTGACTAGGGTTTGTTTTGTTTTGTTTTTGTGGTTTTTTTAAACTTTGGCCATTAGTTGAAGTAAGGCAAAAAAGCTGCATGAATGCAATTGTTTGAAAATAAAACATTCGGCACAGTACAGAACAAACCAACCGCCTCCTTAGCAGGGGAGCAAGACTGCATTCCTGTCTGCACTCTGAGACACCACCTCTCTCCAGCTGAGTCCCTGTTCAGAACGAGCCCGTGCTAACATCTCTTCTAGCCTGCACGGTCCTTGCGTCCCCCCAGCCTTTGACAGGAACAAGCGCCAAGAAGAAAGTTTGGAGAGAGGCAGTAAAAGGAGTGAAAAATACAGCTGGGCTTCTCTACGCCTGTGCACAAAATGAGCCCCATTTGGGGACCTCGACATGAGCAGCAGAGAGAAGAGGAGCTGCCTGCCAGCCCTCCTGCTGCCACCCCCTTCTGCTTCCAAGTACAGGGAGAGGCGCTTCAGTATCTGGGCTGCAAACACTCCCTGGGCCCCGCTGCCCATCTTCTCCAGGGAATGATGGCAGCCCGGCCACGGTGTCCTGTGAGGAGCTCCTGGTCACCTTTCTGCTAGGCTAGTGAAGGATTATATGGGTGTCATCGGTGGCCATGCAGAATTTGAGATAGCCTGTTATTGGGCTCTCATGTGGCTCCACTATGGTCTTCAGAATAAACACATGCATATGTGCTGTGATCATGGCAAGAAGTGAGACATCAATACACTGCTGAAGGTTTTTCATCGCCTACTGTGGCAACAACTACACAAAGAGGACTGGCAGACATTTATTTTTTTCTGTTTAACCTGGTAACTGCGTTAATACTAAGGAATAAACCAGAAGGGTACCATGACATACACACTGAATTAGTTACATAATAATGGCAGGAAAACTTGCACTCTTAACCTCTTTTAAACTATGAAATTCAGCTTTTATTTCCCTAGCTACTTTGTTGTCACGCTTCTGAGTAGACTAAAGACGCGTTTGGGTTGTTTCCCCTGCTTCCAGGAGATGGTTATTCTGATGCCAAGGAGTCTACCTACAGGAGAAGAACTTGGACTAGAGGATTTTAAGAATGGGACAACTCACTGCTAGGACTCCCTGTTACAGAGCAAGGTTGTTGTCAAGTAGATGTTAAAGAGAGCACATGATTAAACCCGAGATATTTCAGTCTTAGTTTTCCTGCCATTTTTGTTATTTCTTTACTTTTCTCCTGCTAGGAGTCCCTGTTACAGAGCAAGGTTGTTAAGTAGATGTTAAAGAGAGCACATGATTAAACCCGAGATATTTCAGTCTTAGTTTTCCTGCCATTTTTGTTATTTCTTTACTTTTCTCTTCAGCTTAGATACTTGGCTGATTTTTATCTTTTTATTTAAACTGTGCTTAACTCTCCAAGCAGCATCACAAACATAGCTAACACACAAACATAGCTAACACCAATGGTAAAAAATAAATGTTCGGCAGTGAAAGGATATGCCCGGTTCCTTACAACCATCACTGCTTACCTGTCAGAAAGGACTGAGGATTGAACAAGCCGGAAAGCCGCACCACTGCTGGCAGCACAAGGTCCTGCGTCCAGATCTCAAGTTCTCCGTATCATATGAGAAGATCGGTAACCCTAAAAGAGAAGCAGCAATAGCTTCTGCCTTAATCTATTTGTACGACTTTTTTAGGCAAAATAAACTGCAGACTTCAAGTGTAAGAGTCCTTTTGTCTACAGAGAAGGTACACGGCTGAAGTAACCCGAAAGTATATGCTTATGTAAGCATAAGGTCATGGTTTTAGTGGAATTTGTTCTTTCCCTGATGTAGGTATGTCTGAAATCAATTGTAGAAGGGGATCAGGCATGAGACAGGTTGCTGCCAACACAGAATGTGAGTATGCTCAATCCTGTAAAACTTGTTGTTTTGGGGAGAAACATGAACATCACCATTAGTCGTGTTAACGCACCTTCAGAAACTGCCAAAAATTGGTAACAACAGCTGATGGCTTCTTAAATGCAAACTGTCTGATCCCATCTTCAGTGGTGCATTTAAACTTCCAATAGGCCAGAGCAAAGTACAAATCAGGAGCACAAGAGAGTCTGACAGAGACTCTGAATAATGCCATTCTGGAGCACACATTGCCCTGAGCTATCAGAGGAATTTCCAAAAACACTGCCTATTTTTTCCATATCTAACAGCCTGCAAGTG
Source organism: Fulmarus glacialis (assembly GCF_000690835.1). Lineage (NCBI taxonomy): Eukaryota > Metazoa > Chordata > Aves > Procellariiformes > Procellariidae > Fulmarus > Fulmarus glacialis. The sequence continues at coordinate 24,457 of NW_009215723.1, forward strand.
GCTATTGCTGGTGGCAGGGTAGGGGAAAAGGAATCCTGAAAGATGCTGAACATCCCTAGCACTTGTGACAAGGGAGGTGACGAAGCCTTGCTTCAGCGAAGTGCTTAGCATTTCAGTAAATCTCAGTAAACTTCAAAGTAAAACTGACTTGCATTAAGACAAATTTCAGAACAAAAAAATAAATGGAACAATGCTGCTGGTTTTAGATCACTGGAATAGCTCTGTGCATAGTAGCTAAACCCTGTTACTGTGGCGTACTTACCAGTGGGCAAGGCTGTATGTGGATGGATATGCTAGTTTAGTCCATGTGTCTGGCACAGCATCATAGAAGAGTGCGGACTGCAGCACTTCCATGTGAGGAGAAAACGGCAACTCCCCCTTTGTTTGGAGAACAATAAAAAGCATACTGGGATCATAAAGAATAGCTATTCTTTCATTTCCAAAAAAGCAACAGAAAGACCCAAAATACATAGAAGAACAACAGTACTGTTAATAAAAAAAGTCACTTGCCTTCAGACCGAGGCCCAGCTGTTTAAGAGACCGATGGAGCTCTGAAAGGAGGAGGTTCATCCTCTCACACTCTTGAAGGCAAACAAGGGCATAAGGGCTCCAGGCAGTAGTCTTCTGCATGATTTCTGCCATATTAAACTCCTCAGGAAGCATCTCCAGAGTACTATCCAGGACATTCTTAACCTTTCCAGGCCAATACAAACAGCCGTTAGAAATCACTGCAATTAACTCTTTTTGACTCTTCTACTTTCTTCTCCAGGAGAGAACAAACATCCCATTTTCTTAGGCAGATAAAAGCCAGAGATGCTCCCCGACCTTTGTTGTCTCTTTGGCAACAGTATTGGGAGAAATGACTGCAAACCAGTTAACACGTAGCAGCTTCTATTTAGCTTTACATTTTCAAGTAACACTGACCCCCAAAGCCCATCAACACATCGTCCCTGGGTTTGGGATGACTGCTCTTACAAGGATGTACTCTGAGATTGCCTTGGTTTTTAGTCAAGCAAGATTAGTAGTTTGTATTTCTATAGTACCTAATATCTCCCCCTCCACTGCCTACAGTCCTTTCTGTCTTGGGGATTAGGCAAAATAGAATGCAGGCACACGCATACCACGTCTCACCCCCAAAAAGAGCCTCTCTCCCTCCCCGCAGGCCTGCTCTGGAACTGAGACAGAACACAACTGAAAAACAATTCATAACAGTACTAATGAGCAGGAACTGAAATCACTTCATGCAGCTCAGTTTCCCCTTCAGCCCTAGCTTTGGCAGAATGAATGATGAATGCCATATATAACTGTCCATGCTCACCTAAGTGGATGGGAACCAAACGTGAAAAGCACAAGCTCCCCTTGGGAAATGAATTGGCTTCTTGCATGCAGAGCTGTCATATTCCCTTCTGCAAAACCCCCATATCTGATGGTGATAAGGGAAAAATAAAAAAAGAGTGCCCAGAGGAAAAGGAGGGAGTAAAGAAAGGGAAGGAGAGTTGCAGAAGAAGAGTGGCAGTCACAGGGGAATTTAATTAACTCTGGTAAGGATGAGGAGCTGAAGGCTTAGTCTCATGATATGCCAGTTTTGGGGGCATCTGGACATAGTTTCTCAGGCCTACACTCAGAAATGAAGGTGCAGAAGACAGCAGGGTCTGATAACAGAACTAGCTGAGATTTCTGATTACATTTTCCTTTCCTGCTCATCCCTTATTCATATAAATCTATTAAGCACAGCACCAGTGCTGTTCCATGCTTAAAACCCAGTCTTTTATGTTTTTCTGGAATCAGTTTGGCTGTTCTAAGTTATCTGGGTATCTGAGATACCTTGACTGTGAACAGAACTACAGTGCCCCAGTTAACTCCACATTAAGTGACAAAGCTTATCTTTGTATTAGGGTTGGTCCCTTCAACACAGCATCTGATAGCTTATAGGTATTAATGTTACTGTTCTGCTAAACTCCAGATTTGGTACAAGAGAAGTGCTCAGGCTAAGAGATGGTCAGACAGCCTCCTTGCCCAGATTTCACCTCTTCAGACTACCAGAAAACTAAAAATCCCTGAAAACCTCCTCCTCAGCTGCTGCTTGCAAGGCAAGTCTCTTGGAGCAGCCACATGGGCTGCTCGGATGGGCTTGGGCTGCTCTTCCTGGCGTGGAGACCTACACATCATTGCTAGGCTGTGCTGTGAACGTGGCAGAAAGAAGGCAGGACCACAGGCTGTGGGGGTCGTCCTATGCTTGGCACAGGTGGGAAGGAGCAGGGAAGCTACACAAAGGGGATTTATCACGCAGGAGATGGGAAGCAAGCACAGAGGTGAAGACTAGACTCACCAACTCAGCCAACCGTAACTTTTTTTAGTAAGTTAGTTTTGCTGTACTTTTTTATAAAAGCACACAAAAAAAGCAAGATAGATTCATCCCTTGTTTCCCACCTCATATGAAATTCAAAGTGAAAAAGAAAGTCTGCATAACAGGTTAGGTGTTCCTCTGGTCCAAATTCCGCCCTAGTGCAGTGCATTGCACAGGCTGGCGCATTATCATCGCTATTATTGACACTCAGCTGATCTTTGCTAATTTGATGCACCTTTTTTTTCCTAGAAACAAAGTCTAAAAGTAAGATGTGTGCTCCACATGTCATTAACAGCACCAAAACACACCAGATGAAGAACTTTGCCTTCTCCTCTCCGGACTGGCCTGATCCTTCTCCTACAAATGAATTCATGGGTTGCATTTCCAAAAGAGTTTTGAAGAGATTATCTGACATTGCTGTCAAGTGTCCCATCTCAACATTGGGGTGCAGTCCATATAGTAGAGGGCTTTCAGATGGAAGCATTTCATCTATGTATTTATGGTATCAAGCATAATCCAGATTTGGTGGGGCCAAGAAACCTGGTGCCAGAGTCAGTTCCCCTTCAAGCTTCAGTAAAAGAATCAATAATGTTATTGATAATGCTACCACCAGGTTCTCGAAACATTCTTCTGCATCTACAAAGTTGCAGAAATTTGTCTGGAGTCTACGAAAATGATGCCTATATGTTCTGATATAGTGGAACAGGGTTACCAAACTATTTTTAGCACAGTTTCTATTTGCACACTTTTCCGATGTTCCCATATTCTGCAGTATTGAAATACTGTTGCTGCTTCCTTTTCCTTCATGAGGATGCTCTGTTTATTTTAAGTAGTGGCTACTGAGGTGAGTGTATTTTAAGTACTGAATTTCTGCAACCCCTCAGTAGACGAGCAAGGATCGTTATGGCATTTTGCAGATGAGAGTCTGAGACACACATGATAGAGTGTCACACAGGACACCGGTGGGAGAGGCAGGACTGGAGCCTCGACTCACCTGAACCCCCATCCCAATAATACATGAGCCACAACATTAATTCTGCTTGTGTGTTGTTAATTGGGGGCTTTGCACAAACACACTGTGCTCATAATAACGTTAAAGAGGTTACCGGGAGCAACAGGTCAATGAGACAAGTAAGTGGAGTGTGGAAATGGGACAACATACGTCAGTATTTGTGCAATTCTTAGCTTGTCAGAAACAGTGATCCCAATCCACTTTCCACAGAAATGGTTGCCAGTTAGGACATTTCTTCATGTGTTGAAGTCCCTTCTTTTCTCTTCTGCCTGGCTGTTAACACCCAGAGGCTGGAACAGAAAGGAAAAACATGCTACTCCGTTCCATCTCTCCAAATGTAGGAGTCTTGCACGGGGTTTTGTACTGCTGCTTTGGCCTCAGTATGATAAAGAGTGGCGACAATTTTCACAGCAGAAAAAATTAAAGTCTCAATCAGCTCTATATTGAACCAAATACTATTAACTGCACCATTGCTATAGAACAGGCAGGCCCTACCCCTGTCAGGATATTAAAGATAAGACTCAGGACATGGGAGCAAGTCAAGAATTAAGTAGATAGACAGAGGGCTTTGGTGAGATGTACTCTCGGTGGGCTGCCCTCCTACTGATGACAGGACAGAATAAAAGCTGTAGCAACCACACTTATTTTCCAGGCTCCCCCAGCTCCTGCGCTGTAAGGACTTCACTGGATTCAAAGAGTTTCTCTGAACTCATTGTCATAGAGCTGTCTGGGATTTAAAACAGACTTGCAAGCTGGTTTTGCTGAAAATTATTTCTGGCTCTAAGTGGTACTTTTCACAGGAGCTATTTCTTCCTAATGCAGGGTCCACTCCACAAAATCACAATAAAATTTAACAGCTTTTGGCATTTAGAACAGTCAACAACAAGCTGCTGCTCACAATAACACCAGTAAGCACTTATTTCTGAAGTCATTTTGGTTCTGCAACCAGCCATTTACCTGCGCCTGAACCTGCACAACTAACCTCACCCACAATAAGCTATGTCTGAAGACGCCACTTTGAAGTAGTGCCGAGGTTTTGAAAAAAGCCCTGTTATTCACCTTGAGCCCAAGATAATTCTGTCAGACAATCTGTACTTACCAATCTCTCTGCTGGCACTTAAAAGGGTTTTACTGTATTTCTGGGAGTCATGTACACAGAGGGAGGCTGCAGGTTTCGGGGGTTCATAGCAGGAACTCACCGCCCTTCTGTCCTTATGACAAATCCCAGATGAGGTATAGCAATAATCCACATTATTGCTTATTGTAACACACCTTGTGGAATGAATTTATAGCTAAAAGAACTCACCAGCAACGCAAATAGGTAAAAGAGAAGGTAATCTCCCCAGTGAACACAAAGCGCCAGCCCTGATGAAAGGCGTTGCCATCCTGTTTGCATCCATTTGGCTGCCAGTCAGTGACTGATTTTCTGTTTTTGCTGGTAATTCAGGGCTCTAACATTTTCCAATTATGGCAAAAAGCTTGGAAAGATATCTCACTGTTTAAAATACCAGCGGATCCACGCTCAGGGTTGGGTCCCTAAACTTTCCAAAGGCCGTACAAATAGCAGTGATTCTCCTCAGGTTTCACCACCTATACTTATTTTACAATTATTTGAATGGAAGTTCAGGCTTGTGAAGGTTAATGGACTGCCTAAACTGGAAGCAGTAATTCTTTACTTATCCGTAGGCTAGAGGCAGAGCCGGAGCTGGCAGGATGAGCTTCCCACCATGCCCCCGCGACCTCAGCTGTCATTTGGAGAAATCAGCCTCCGCCGAGGTCAGGAGTACGGTGGTGTTTAGCCTTTCCATCTCCATGGCAACTTACTCTTGGGCATCTTCTTCTGAGCAGTTACTTCCAATTGCCTTCATCTGAGTGTGGCTCTTTGACACATGAAAACCCACTCGTTAGGGACCGAGGAGACACCAGCAAGCTCATCTCTCGCTCACGACCGAAAGCCAGGTTTCAGCCGCATCGCCGAGGGGGAAAAGTGCACCTTCCCCAAGTTAGCCAGGCTCTGCAAGCGGGCTGCTCACACGTAACATGCTAATTTTCAGGTTTTTTTCTCCCAAATAAGCTTTTTACCTTTGGACAATGGAAAATAACAAGTCTGGAAAGGGCACTTGAAAAATCTCTCAGCTGTTTTTAGCAAATTGTGTACAATCAGTTCTCTAAAGTGACTAGTTCAGCAGCTTAGGAGAAGCAGCCAGTTGGGTTTTTTTATTTTTTT
>NW_009215724.1:0-1255 GCF_000690835.1 Fulmarus glacialis
GGTGGGTGGGGGGCGGGGGTGGGGAATGGAAGAATGAAACAATGATACTTTATTTCCAGTCTAGCCTATAGCAGTGACTTGACAGTGAGACCAGTGAACTCACTTACTTAAAATTATTTTGAAGCTACCTACCCTGAGGCAAAAAAAAATACCAAGATGGAAGAGCAGAGCTAAAAAGTAAAACAAGATTTTCAGCAGCAGAGCCACCCTCCTCATTAATCACGCCGACTGAAAGAGCCACACTTCTGTCCCCCCAAACTCCCTTTGAAATGGCCATTTATAGTACACCCAGCTAAATTAACTAGGCCTTTTTTTATTATCTAATCATACAGATTATTTTTGACACACTACTGGATTTTCCACATCCATTTGCAGAAGTACCGCATAAAAGAGGGCACTTGACCACAACTTGTTTGAGATGTTTAAACTTAAGTTCCCCATAAGAGAACAAAGTCCAACAGCTACTGAAATTCACGTCTTCCAAATTGGAAAAAAAAAAAAAAAAAAAAAAAAAAAAAAAAAAAAAAAAAAAACCAGGAAAAGAAAAATGCTCATTTCTAGCCGTATTTCAAAGCCTTAACTCCTAGAATGTCACATTACGTATTGTCAATCAACAGGCAAAAAACAGGCTAGAGGATTGAAATACTCAATAAGCCCAGTGCTCAGAAATGTTCAAACTCCTCTGAATCAGTTCCTCTATTCTAAAGAGAATAGCAGCAATGCAATGCTCAGGAGATGAAGGAATCCGACCACTGCCTAAAGGCAGAAGCAGCAGACACCGCTGATTCAGCCATTTCGTCTGATTAATCTCCTGCCGCAATAGTCAGGTCCTGATGGTCCTGATAATGCCAATCTTACCATTGCAAATTATTATTTCTCTTGTGATATGATTTCAAAGCCTGAGTTAGTTTTTAGAGATCTCTAACACATTTGCACCGTATGTCAGAACTTTGGGCTTTAGCCAGATGCACACTGCTAAAACCATACCTGTATGGTATGGGAACTCAGGAGGTCCTCTAAGTTAAGCATGAAAAAGCAAACCCTCTTTTATATCTAAATGTACTTCAACTTGCCTTAAACTAGCTCATACATTATAAATTCCTTCTGTATTGGTTGCTAAGGGCTATTTCTTCTTTGGATTTTGGAGATTTCCTACCAAGGACCTTTACAAGACACTGCTAGTTTTTGGTCTCAGCAGCACTCACCTGACATTGGGCGATCGGTGCAAGGATCGGGAGCACAGGTGGTGTTTTCC
>NW_009215725.1:0-1525 GCF_000690835.1 Fulmarus glacialis
CAGCTCCGCGTGCGGGGCCGGGGATCAGTGAAAGGGATTTGCTCCTAATACCCCCACCCCAGCCCGTGTAATCCAGCCCTAGTCCTTAGAACACACTAACCCCGGCTTCTTTGGGAGACTCCTCTGCGTAAACTTTCCCTGCTGATAGCTCGCTTTATCTCGTGCGTTGTGATACCGCGTCTCTGGGCTTTCGGTTTATTCCCCGCTTTTATGTTGGTAGGCAAACCAAATAAAGTTAGAGGCGACAGTTTAGGCCACCCCGGTTAGTTTGCTGACATGCATACCACCAGCGACTTCTGTGGTGCCGGTATTCGTTAGAAACGGGCATGACCCTTGAGGGAAACAACGCTGAAACGCCAAATCAATGCTTTTAGATATTAGACGAGTATACTTTTCTGTCCTTCGTTTAGCGAGATGTGTACACGAGACCCCTCGCAATGATTGCCCGCTTTATAATTAAAAAACTTGTTTACTGTCTATAAATTCTAATGCATCTTCTCTCCGTGCATGCATCCTTGCTGAAAGTTTGGTCGCAATGAGTGTGTCTCATTTCGAATATCTGGAGACGATCGTGATGGCTGAAATCTGATGTAATTTTCTAATATGAAGCGGGAGGGGACGAGCCCATTAATTGAGCATGTTTTTTTTCCGTCAGAAGTAGGGATTTATTGCACCCGGCGCACACGAACACCACGTTACGCGCGCGCGTGTGTGTATACGCTGCGTTACACTGTAGGCAGAGTGCAGGTGAAAGCGAGCGTCTGCGGGCGTTCAAGTAACCCTCAGCACCGCAGCCGCGAGAGGGGAGCTGGAGTGAGTTAGGGCTTCTCCTTCAAAGGCAGAGGTACATTTCTCCGACTTGCTTTAGGTGAAGTGGCTCAGCTACTCCCTGTGACCCAAACATTTGCCTCGAATGAGAAAGGACGCACTTTAACCTCGCCCAGGCATTTTTTCCCAATTGCAGTAGTACCAGAAATGTGTCGGTTTTCATCCAGTCATCTTTTGAAAGGATTTGTTGCTGTTGCTCAGGCAACATTTTTCCCCCCTAAACTTTGGCGTTTTCTATTGCCTAGTGCCTGGTAGTTCTCCCAGCAGCAGACGATTTCTTGAAGAGCCTTTTAAAAGTGCCTTTCTTATAGCGCGATGTGGAAAAAAAAAAAAAAAAAAAGGCAGCTCATTGAAGCATTATAAACACAAAACTTTGTCCTTTGTAAAAAGTAAAATGATTGAAAATTAATACATGATTTTGCGGAACGTGAGAGAATCTTTAAGTGGAAAATTAAATAATCCCGTCTTTAATGTTTAATGAGCAATGGAGAACACAACAGGCAAGAAAGGCATAATTACCAGATTTGTATCTCTTGACATTAACATATTCTAGGGTTACAAGTGATACATTTTATGGTTTTCTTTTCCCTCACGCCGCTCTCCTTCCCACGTTTTCTCTTGGAGAAAAAACCCACCGCGTTGCGCGGGGGTCGCTGAGCAAGTTGCCGGGCGGCGCGGCCGCTGCCCCCCCCCGCCG
>NW_009215726.1:0-1061 GCF_000690835.1 Fulmarus glacialis
GGAGTACCAGAACAATTCATAGAATCTGAACTTTGCTTTGGATTTACATTTCTACTTAAATATCAACAGCAAACCTTAATGTAATCTAAATCAAAACTAAATATTTTTCCTTTAAGTAAAATAGCACAGCAAGGTTGATCTACAGTTATGTTGATCTACAGTGATGGTTGATCTAAGATCTTGTTTTTTCCACTTTCCAGAGAAAATTTAAAATAAAACCTCCCTAAACCTCATGGTTTTAATAGTTTTTAAAACTTCCTCTTTAAAAAAATTTTGAAATTTCATGTATCAATTAGTGAAACATTGAGTTAATAAGTTAAAAACAATCTTATGCTAATTTATTACCAGCTATATCTCTTTTTGTTAAAAATGCTATTTTAAAATACACGTTTATATGCTATTTATCCACGCATTTATATTACATTCTTAGCTTACATCTTGACTTTTGCTACCGAGTTTGATTGTTGAGTTTTTGTGCTTTGCTATGCTGCAGCTGAGGATTTTCCTGAGAATTTGTCTTTACCAGCCCGAGGTATAGTTAGCAGTTCAGCAAGGAAGCCTTAAAGAGCCTTCAATGCTCCTGTCCCTCAAAATCAAAATGCACTGATGATCTCCATCAGTTCTGTCAGCACTCAGGAGCTCTAAAACTCTGATTTCGAGAAGGAAATGCAAATTGACAAGGGATGGGTTTTTTATTATTTAATGACAAAAAAATCTAGAACTGATGACAGGAAATCCTTACAACACAGAGAAGATCATAACAAGCAGATTAAAAAATAATTTTTACATTAATAAGTTAAACCTGGAAAACAAATTCTTACAGTTAAAAAAGTCATGCCTTTACAGATTCATGATTTGTTTTCTTCATGTCCTCAACTGAATATTTTACTTCAAAAAGTTCTTGTTAGTTCTGATTTGGTTTAAAAATGTGACAAAACATCTTGCTTTCAGGTGAGCTTTCATACAAGCGTGTGGGAGTCGACATATATAAATATAATGTTGAATATGTTATTTTATGTCTTCCTCTTCATTCTCTCTCTCTCTCCACCCCCCCCTTCCCC
>NW_009215727.1:0-9244 GCF_000690835.1 Fulmarus glacialis
AATTTATAACTATATATTATTTGTAATTATGTATAATGCATGTGTCTCTATTCCAGAACTGTGATGACTACATTTCAGAGTTCTTAGTACAATATAGTTTCTGGTCATTTATTAACTTCTTCCTTAACATAATACTTTTCCAGGCTAGTAATAAACACTAACCAGCACCAATAATGTTTACTACTTTGATAAAATATTTCTTTACCAAAGGGGATCAATTCAATAAGATAACACATATTATATGATAGTTGGAATGACGTCTCTCTCAGCTGAATGCATGTGAGAATTCTACCTTTAAGCAGTTATGATACAACTGATTTAAACACTAATTTTTCAAAATAGTAGTTCAAGAGATTTAATTTTCAATTTACCAACATTTTTGGAAGTGACATAAAAAACTCCTTTTGGGAAAATTCAATGCTCATGACAAGACTCAATAACTCACTTTACAAATTCATATTCTTTGGATGAACATTTGAACCAGTCCTTGTTTCAGGAAAACTTTCCTATTCATAGTCAAGATACAGATTTTAATTAATTATTGGCACTTTTGTAATTATTAGTTTCACACTTCTACTGTATTCGGGCAAAGATAAAGTGACTAGTTCTCACTGAATTGAACCTACTGCACAGTCATTAAATTATAATTTTCAGCAGCACTGTCTCAAGCTTTTCAAGTAGTGATTCAGAAAATTCCTGTATCATTAAAAATCTGCCAAGCAGTCTTGCTTAGTTAAGACTTTACACAACATTTTACAAAAAGTCCTTAAATGCCTCCTTAAAGATATGACAACAATAATATATACAATACTAACACATACAATGCTAAATTGCTCATTTGTTCCCGCAATTTAACATGTCAGGCTATGCATTCTGTAAACTTAAAAAAAAAAAAAATCAAATATCAATAATATAATTTAGCAATGGATGTATAATGTCACATCTGATTCCAAGAAACTGTGACCAGACTCTTCCTGAATAAATGTAATTGTTTTAAATATTTATGTTTTGGCCTCCTAAGCTTTTCATCTTTTGTTGCTGCTTAGCTGGAATTGCAACAGCTTCAAAAGGAAAAATAAACTGAAGAGGCAAATAAGAACAAAAGTGGAAAGAAAATGTTTCTAATAAAGTTGTTTCTTCAATTTTTCCCAATTCAGCAGGGGATGGAATAGTAATGAAACTACCATTTTTAAAGGTTGTGGGTTTTTGTATTATTTTTATTTTTATTTTCTGTGACATGGAAAGAATATTATAATCTGCAATAAAGTGTTTCTTGCAGCTTCAGTTTTTCTTGGCATTGTATCAGTCTACCAGGATGTTAATATCACGTTGCTAAAGCTTGAACAAGACATTTGGTGTTTCATCAGATTTATAAAGTGGGATTCTTTTAAAAATTATTTCTTTGTACGTTGTTTCCTAAATAAGCCTGGTTTGGGTCTACACTTGGGGATGAGACAAATGTACTTGAAATATCTGGCTACATTAATAATACTGTTTTCTGAAGCAAATGGCCCCAAGACACCATTTTTTAATCCGAAACTATGCCTAGGAAATGTGCTATAAAAATTTTGTGAATAAATCTGTCTCTCTGACATCTTCCACAATCTAACAAAGGAGGGGGAAACAGGGATTTGTTTCATGAGCTAACATTTAATTGCATGAAATAGTTGATTTTTTGGATTATTTCAGAGAGTCTCATTTCATTTCCTAAGGTATGCAGCTTCCAACAGTACTTACTTAGATTTAGAAGGCCATGTAGTGCTAAATATATTTAATAGATATTTCAGTTGCTGGGAGCTGAAAATGTATTTCCAGTTACAGTTACAGATTTCACTGCGTTTTACTCATTTTGATGACAGAGCTTCATATTTTACATCAACTGATACCCCAGACTTAAAATTTCATATATTTGCAAAGTACTTTTTTGATCATCAGCTGACAGAGGAAATACTGAGATTAAATGATATTAGTTAAAATATTGTATTTTAATCCTTTTGGTTCTGGGATTCTATGTTTCTTATGTCTGTGGGCAATTGTTCATCTTTTATTTGCTATCATAATAGAAGTAATCATCACAAAATATATTAATTTCTGTAATGTCATAATTGATACCGTCAATAAATTAATTTAATACTGGATTTACAAAGAAAGGGGCATGTTTTCAGTTTGCAAAGAACTAAGTACGTTTCTTGCTGTTCTTTAACATAAAGAAATATTACACATTCTTAAACATTTTGGGTTAGTAGAGAGTAAAATAGACTAAAATTAATGAGAAAAAGTGGGAGATAAAATTGTACTGTTAAGTCAGTAACAGGGAGGCTATGCAAAATGGAAAAAAAAATACTAAGAAAATGGAATATAAAACAGAAGGTTTTTGAACATAGTCTTTTAAAGTATTAGCTTACAATGATAACTTGCGAAAATAAACTCAAGAGAAGCTTGCCCTGAGGACATTACCTAAATTTAGTATCAGTTCAGTTTGTAAATTAAATGTCTCGCTCCCATTAGTATCTCAAAAGTTTTTCTGTCTTTATCCTTCTGCTGCTTTTGCTATACAATTGTTTTAGCTGGTGCCATTCTTCAGTGAACCTTGATTATGCTATCCTGCATGCCAGCAAAACAGGTACCAAAGAAAAACTAAATAAGATTAAATAATTAAATACTGCATCACAACACATGTATACAGGGAGCAAGAATGAAAGCCACCTGCCCAGGCATAAAGCTGACATTTTTTAATTTTCCAATCTTCCCACTTTTTTAATTAATACTTTTATGTTATGTTTAGTGTCATAGCCTTTTATGGATTAGTGAAATGGTAGAAATGTTTTTAAATTTATGCAATACACGCAGATGTGATTACAGTGCATTTTCATCAAGATGGTCTATTGGGAGCCTTGCAGAAGACATTGTATTCAAGGAGTCAGAGTTCTCTAATAGGCCATGCCTGCTCTATTGGGCCTCATACTTAGGGACTGAGAAACCCATGACATTCATATCACCTGTAACTTATATCTTTGGGAAATGTAAACTGTATGTGGATCAAGGGGTGGAATGCATCGATGCTGACTGAGAGACTGCTGCACATTTGGTAGGTAGTGATCCCACAGAACAGTTAACCTGAGCAGGCACCGGCTGGTGCTGTGCTGCACAAATCCCGTGGCTGCAGGAGAACCTCAGCCAGCTCGATCACAACAGGGAAGCCTGCGGGCAGCTCCCACTGGCCACCATGATTACCCCACCTGCGTGGCCTTGCCTTTATCTAACAGCAGAGCGAGAAGTTCTCATGAGAACATCCTTTGGGAATAGAGTTGTTTTTTGTAAGGAAATTATATAATAGCTCAAAGGACCAAAAGGGAGAGCTTCTCTCCATGGGCAGGATCTGTTCTGCTCTAAGCAGCGTGCCGTGGGAAAATCCATTCAGGCTCTGTTCGATGCTTCATGAACATAGGGTACCCAGCACCTGGAGGGATGCAAGATTTACTTGCTATCTATATTCCTCTTCTTTTTCTGTCTCATTAAAGCAGTTATCATATTAAGCCATTTGTTGCTAGGCCTTTTCTTACTGAGATTCAGAAAGAACCCTGCACCTTCTCTCCCTCTCCTCACCCCCCGCAGAACAGAAGGGGACACTGTACTGTACAAATTTCCACCACTGGAGGTCAAACACTTGCAACATAAGTTGGAAACAGATAATTAAGACTCCACAAATCTTGCAGAGTGGTGTGGCAGTCTGGACATCGCTTTCCCAGGATAAGCAAGGTAGCAACTAAACAGGAGCTGGGTGGTCCTACCTTTTACAGAGCGTGTGAAACTGATAAGCAGTTTCTTTAGCCTGAAGTAGGAGCACTGCGATGCCCTTGAGTCTGGGTCCCAGCGGGGCTGACAAAGGAGGGCAGCTGCCTCCAATGCCTCCTTGCTCACATCTCACACCAGACCTGTGAGGTGCTACTGGGAGCATGCCCATATGATGTATATCACCCTGTGCCATACAGAGGTGATGGCCTTCTGCAGGAAATGGCTGTAGTCTCTACTGTGGCCATGCTCTCGAACTGGGGGCTAGGTGTGAGCACTGCTCAGGAAGCATTAAATCATAATACCCCTAGTGAACACTGCTAAAACTTGGTCAGATTGTGGGTTGCCAGGACTATACGTGTTGTGACAACTGCCGCATCAGCTCCCAGATGTGCCTACTAAAGTCTGCTGCTGTTTTAGAAAGACAAACCCTGGGTTTTAGAAAGTCTGTGTGTTTAGTTGTTTTGGTAGGCTGCCAAACCTTTCTAAGAAATACAATCAGAAGGAAAATGGTATTTTAAGCAGTATAATTAAGCTAAAATTGAGCAGAACTTACCAGAAAGAGGAATTTCTCTATCCAGAGAGCTTTCACACTGCTGAATTTTAAGAAATCTCAGGAGTTTGCTGCAAATATTGGAGGTGTTAGAATATTCTAAACATATATTTTGTTTGTAACTCTTTGTATAACACCATGGCTAATTCAGAAGAAAACAAATAAAACCAACAAAAACGAAAACTATTGCACAATAGGTTTTTTTACACATTCTGCTATTAATTAGAAAATTCACAGTGCTTTCAGCTGGAGAGTGGGAAGAAACAGCAGGACATCAATTGCAGATTTTTCCTCATTTTAATACCTATGGCGTTCTGATTTTGTAAATTCTACATCCTTGAAATCTTAATCCAGCCTAGGATGGTGAAAGCAGAGGGCAGGGGGCAAGGAAAAAACATGTCAAGCATTAAAGAGGATAAAAAAAAAAAGGCTCTGCTTTGTTCTCATTCTCTATCAAATGAGAATTGGACCTGCTGCCCTGAAGATGGTGAAGGGCTAAACAGACTAAGGAAGTGCTGAGTCAGTCTGCAGACTTAGGTTGCCATCCCAGGGAACCCAGTGCTTAGTTGTCTACTGGTAGAGGAGTCACCTGTGTTTTGAGAAACCCACATTAAAGCCTCAATGCTGGCACATGCAGAGCAAGAACTTGTACCTGGGCTTCCTAGAGCACAATTAAGTACCCTTTTAACCACTTGCATATTGGTAAGCATGAGGGACTAGCTGATCACTGTCACCTGACTTTTTGTTAATAAATTTAGAGTTTGGGTTTGTTCCAGAATAGAAAGGAAACATTAAAATCTGTTCTCCCTCCAAAAGACAATTCTCGTTTTCCAGCCAGATCTGGATATCCAGGACCCTACTTTTGCCCAGTGAAAGCACAAATTATTTTCTTTTGCCTCTCCCTTAGACTCCCACAGAGATGCATATATATCTCATTTCCTTTTTTCCCTTTCCCAGACAGACTTGTTATTCTTTGCTCATTGCTGAGGATATCGGACATCATCACTAGGCATGCACAGTAATACTTACAATACTGCAGCATACTGTATGCAAAACAGTCCAATACTAAATATCCCCATCAACAGTTCTCTGTGTACAGCACTACATTTCATACAAAGTCTTTTGGAAAATGTTAACTGATGTAATGACAGTGTCTTTAGAAAGAAATCTATAACAGGGAACACTGTCATCCTCCGTTGGTCAATCTATGACTAAAACTGTACAGAAAAATTGGAAAAATACATTTCAGTATCTACACTCACTTAAAATAACAAGAAGAATTAGAGTAAAAACTTACTATAGGGAATCACATTTTGTTAAACTTCTGATAACCATCCTCTTTGACATCATATATGCAATATTATACGGAAAGAAACTAACAGCAATGCTTATGAAATAATAAAGGCTATTGCTGTAGCACTTTGACAGAAGAAGGGTTTACATTTATGAAGTTCCATCTAGAGAAACAAAGAAACTAACATTTTACTACAAAAAGACTACTCCATAAGACTCTTACATGACCTTTTCAGTTGTATACTATTAATGAATGCACTATCATCATTTCTTCCCTGGTAAAATTGTGATAGCTTCCTGATAATCATAACCTAGAGTAGCAAGCTCCAATATTAACACCCTATTAAACAGTCATTTCTAAAAGAAATGAGTATATAACACCCCAGTGTAGGAATCTACAATATTGGTCACAATTTACTGAATGGCCATATGCTTTCTTGTTTCATTATGTTTTGCTTAAACTTCCCTCATTCTTAGCCTTTCCAGTAAGTTCCTAAGAAATTAAATAACAAAAAGGAGGTATCCTGAGAGAATAAAATGGCTGATTTATTTTGTCCTTCAGGAAAAATCTACAGCTTCAGGCTTTGTTTCCAAAATGTTTTATGTCACATAACGCTAAAATGGAAACATAAAACCAGGTAAATTTGCCACAAAATCTAGTGGCAAATTTGATGGCATGTTTTGATAGTCACATGCTAACATCATCTGTGTGCTGGGTCTCTCAAAGAGGCAGTATGGCAACTTATTCAATGTTCAGCATCACTAGGACAAGAAGGCGTTCAGAAGAAACTAATAAGGTACTTTGAAAGCTTAGGATTGACAGAATTCCCATCTCAGTTCTAGGTCAGTGAATTGTAACTCTGTTAACATCTTAAATTCACTGTTTCCTGCTAGTATTTCCTTTTTTTCTGAGAATCAAACGCAAACATCTGCTTGAGCTTTTT
The DNA here is from genome assembly GCF_000690835.1 of Fulmarus glacialis. Lineage (NCBI taxonomy): Eukaryota > Metazoa > Chordata > Aves > Procellariiformes > Procellariidae > Fulmarus > Fulmarus glacialis. The sequence continues at coordinate 6,583 of NW_009215727.1, forward strand.
CAGAAGTTAGGAGACTTTAGATCTTTCTTTCATGTCCCACTCCATGGTCCCCATCTGACATGAGAATTTGAATTTTTTTTGTTTGAATAGCAATAGATGCACAACATCTGATGGTAGCACCTGGAAGCAACATAAATGTTGTAATAATAATGTAAAGTGTTTTCCTGCTTTTTTACATTATTTAAGTGGCCTCTCTCACCTCCTCCTATTCCTCACTTCCCAACTCCTGAAGAGTAAGAGGCAACTAGCACCTTTCCTCTTCCCCCCCTCCCCCACCCCCCATCCCTTGGTACCATCACATTTATCTGAAGACCTCCACCCAACACCTGAACCAGCATTACTGTTGTGCCTCCACAAATTTTTCACCTTCTTGCTTTGTAAACATTTTAGTGTTCTTGAAAGAGGTGGGCTGGGTTCAGCGTAGCTCCTGTAGAAGCTCCTTTGCTGCATCTCATCTCCTGATAATGTCTGCTGCTACCTTATTTCTGTAGGACTAGCTCTCAGTATCACACCTGCTTCAGCATGGTCCCCAAACTAATGAATCCAAGAGATCTTTGATATTACTACATCTCACCAGTGAAGTGTACATCACTGCTTGGTAACTTGCTTGAGTGAGCTGACTGATTGAATCCACTATTGCATTACTGAGAAGGATATACACAGAGAAATGCAAAAGCCATTTCCAAAACACAGAAGTTTACTTTCATTGTCTCCAAACACTTGCATGTTTGATTGTTATTATGCAAACTGGGCACTTAAGATAATAGCATTGTTGTGGGCAGGATTTGCTAACAGAAATATAAGAGGATTTGAAATTCTCTTTTAAGGTACGTGCAGGCTTGGGGAGAGGCCACCACTAGATGCGTTCGCAATTTTTTTCTGTGAAAGATAACTAAATGTCTTACAAAAATTTAGACACACAGCCTAATTTTAAGTTTGATAAATGTAGTTATTAAGAACAAACATGGCTGTTTCAACTCCAACTATTCAAATCCAATTGTTTTGAACGATACATTGTTTCTAAGTGCTGATTCTAACAAGAATGAACAATGCTCAATTAAAAAGGTTCCTACAGATATTGCATTTTCATGCTTACAATCCCTAAGAATCTAAATCCCCTTTTTTCATTCAGTGCCATGGGCTTTCATGCTTAAAGCCCTATAGCTTGTAATTAGCTAAGCTATGTCAGATACATGACAAACCTCCAAGGCCAGCCTGAATATAATAAGAACTATGCTGGTATGTTCCTCATTAATATGACAACAAAGTGGTAGTTTTGACTTCATTTGTCAGTCTGCAGAGCTCCCGATTTCCTATTTAGAGCAAGCACTGTAAGGACATGTTCATGCTGGAATGAAATTCAGTTCAAGACATCAGTAAGTCCTTTTATCAAGGACACTAAAAAAACCAGCCTCAAAAACCAAGGCAGCAATATAAGAAAAGAAAATAAAAACCATGGCTATATTCCAAACCCACTTTGTTATTATTGATAGGTTTGAAAGATGCTGATGGCAACCACCAGAGCATAATAGCGATGGTGGCCTGTATCGCACAACTATAAAAAGCTTCGCTAATTCCAAGGAGCGTTTCAAGCACTCTTGGGCTCAGTAAAAAGGGCAATTAACAGAAGGCAAATAACAGAGGTAAGAAACTGCGAGTCTCTTACCAGTCTCTCTGGTCCAGTGAATAATTGATTATAGAGATGAAAACAGTTCTTCTGGGCACTACTGAGAGACCCCCAGACCAGAATTAACTGCGGGCTGTCGGTCAGGTCAAAGCCATGACCTGGGCCATGTAGTCCATTAAGAAATCACATTCCCCACCCCACCCTTTTTTCTGTTCAACCTGTTATCTAAAATAACACTAATGAATTTACCTGGAGTTTGAGGATAAGTTATGAATCTGAATCTTTAATTTGCAACAATATGAATCAGTTTCATTATGAAAAATCACTTCAGTTTCAGAAGGAAAATTCTACCTCTATTTGTTTTTGCCAAGATAAAACTGATATTCCTTTTATCTTCAAGTTATAAACCCCTTAAAATCATAGCCTACATTGCAACCAATAACAAGAACAGAAACTTACAAAATAAACACTTATTTCTGTATTATATAATATAACTTTGCACATATTTAAAGAGAGAGAATATATGCATTCAAGACAAGAAACATTTTAGAAGTGCAAGATTATTTTTATATATTATATATGCAAAACACAATAGTACACACAAAATATAAAAGATTTTAAAATATGCAGTACATCCTACATAAATGGATTTCTCCAAAGAATTTGAAAACATGGTTACAAAATACTAGAAATGCTGCTATCCAACTAATTTAGTGTAATCAGCACAACAACCTGTTGAACACATTTTGTCCTGAAGTCCATTCAGAAAGGATGCCTTATAGAAACCTGAAAGTAACAAATTTTGCATTGGAACCACTTATGGTATTTTTATTTAATGTTCATATTGAAATAGCTTTCTGAGATAGCATTTGCATCTGCCTGCTATAAAATAATTTTGAATGTCACAGCTTTTTCCCACAGAGTTTAGAAGATAAAACTAATGTTATAGTATATAAAATCTCTATGTTAGTTATTTTAAATATGAGATCTTAAAATATCAGGCTGTGGATATATAAGGATATATAAGGATATATA
>NW_009215728.1:0-832 GCF_000690835.1 Fulmarus glacialis
ATGGGATGGGATGGGGATCAAAATGGGATTGGAAATGGATGGGGATTGGAATGGGATGGGATGGGGATTGGAATGGGATGGGAGAATTGGATGGGATGAGGATTGGAATGGGATAGGGATGGGATGGGGATGGGATGGGATCAGAATGGGATGGGGATCAGAATTGGATGGGATGAGGATTGGAATGGGATAGGGATGGGATGGGGATGGGATGGGATCAGAATGGGATGGGGATCAGAATTGGATGGGATGAGGATTGGAATGGGATAGGGATGGGATGGGGATGGGATGGGATCAGAATGGGATGGGGATCAGAATTGGATGGGATGAGGATTGGAATGGGATAGGGATGGGATGGGGATGGGATGGGATCAGAATGGGATGGGGATCAGAATTGGATGGGATGAGGATTGGAATGGGATAGGGATGGGATGGGGATGGGATGGGATCAGAATGGGATGGGGATCAGAATTGGATGGGATGAGGATTGGAATGGGATAGGGATGGGATGGGGATGGGATGGGATCAGAATGGGATGGGGATCAGAATTGGATGGGATGAGGATTGGAATGGGATAGGGATGGGATGGGGATGGGAATGGGATGGATTGAGGATGGGAATGGGAATGGGAATGGGATGGGATGGGATGGGAAGAAGTGCGGCAGGGAGAGCGGTGTGCATGGGGGGAAGAGGTGAGGGGATGGGGAGGTACCAGCCAGGGAAAAGAGAGAGAGTGGGGATGGAGGTGGAGGGAAGAGTGGGAGAAAACACAAGAAAGATGAGTAAGAATTGAGGGAGGAGGGAAATGGGGCTGACAGGCCACAAAAAGCCG
>NW_009215728.1:1370-3260 GCF_000690835.1 Fulmarus glacialis
CCGCAGCACCGCTCCCGCTGACGGCTGCAGCAGCAGCACCGGCCCACCCACCCGCAGAGCTCGTTTCCTTGGGTGATTTATCGGGGTCCTGTCGCAGGCCCGGGGACCTCTGATTTGCCAGCGCTTTTCCCCACGCCAAGGTTTACCCGGCAGCGACAGCGGCGCATGCAGCAGCGATGCTCGCTGATACCATCTCTTAATTATATTTGCAGAAAACCGTTTAATGAATAGAGCTTTAGTGCCCTTCATCTGAAACTTCACACTCAGCAACCTGCCCGGCGCTGACCTCAGCACGAGCTAACCGCTATGTCACAGCTTGACTTACATTTAGCAGGTCACCAGCTTTTTAACGCGTTACCTTTGCAGGCTTGTACCAGATAAAATCGCAAGCCTGCTCCCCCCACGACCAGCGGCGCCGACTTCAGCGGGAGCAGACGTGAGGTGGGTCTTTGCAGCTTCGACCCTTTGAATGCCGTCGGGCTTCCAGAGATAACGTGCAGCATGGGGGAGGAGAACGGATTAAGAAATAAATGTTCTCTTTATTATTTGCTGGATGCATTGCATGAAATACGTACCGTGATGTACAATAAGCGAATATCTTCTGATACGACAGCTTGCAAATTCAGCGACTGAAAATAACTAGTGATCCCCCCTTGCCTTTGTTCCTCGGAGAGCTTTTTACCCACCCATAGATGCTATTTATTTATTTAATACCAATAAATGCTATTTATTTATATAATACCAATAAATGCTATTTATTTGTATTAAACAAAGGCAGTCGATAGCAGGGGAGGCAGAGCAGAGGCTGAATTCCTTCTTACTCACCATTGCCATGTTCTCTAGCAACAGCTCCTTTTCAATATCTGCTTGGCAAAGCCCTGCCTCCTGTTATCAGAGGCGCTTTGGGACCACGCTTGGCATCATGACGGTGTTTCACTGCTCTGCTGGGACTCGGGGCTTTCCAACTCCTCGAAATGTCCCTCTGCACATCCAGGGGCTGGGGGGGGAAGGCAGGAAGGAAGAGAGGGCAGGAAAAGCCTTAAATGAAAGAGGAAGGGCCGCCGCTGCCCGCCTCCGCTGCCTTCTGCCCGCGGCAGGGCTGGAGGGCAGGCAGGGGGAATGCAGGCAGCACATCCCAGCCGAGGAGGGATGCCGATCCCAGCCGATCACAGCCCCCATGCCTTGGGTCTGGACCCCAGTCCCCGTGCCTCGGGTCTGGATCCCGGTCCCCTTACCTCGCTTGCACCAGGCTATCATTTTCCCTTCATCTCTCACTCTTTTCCAGGAAAGAGTTTGCATTGTGATTTTCCCCCATGCTCTTGTAGCTAGGAAAAAATAAAAGCAGCAATGTTATTTGCATTTTTAAACCGAGCAAGGAGAAGTCGGGAGTGGGCTTTCCGCCAGTGCAGTCTGGCACTTGCTTTGTTGAGAGCATATAGAATAATTTATAAATAGCATGGTGGTTTTTTTTTTTTTTAAATGTAATTATACTTTTAAAGATCCTGCATTGCTGGGGAGAAGGAGTCTTCAAAAGAGGCTTTAGAAAAAGAGTCTTGCAGAAGGAAAATTTTCTTTAATGGCATTCATAAAATAACGAAGAGGAGGGTTTTCCATAGCAGGAGACAATGCAGGACACCCACAGACAACCATTCCTACACCTCTCTTCCCACCTCCTCCCCAGGCAGTTGACTTTTAAGACTTCTGGATATTTAGCGGCTCCGTTTGTCATGGGAAGGGACGCTTTAGCAACCGACCCTCCCTGGCCCCACGAGCAGAGCAGGACCTGCTGAGCCTGGACGACTGAGTGGGTCAACGTCAGGGGGAGCTGGGAAGATAAATTCATCTCCTCTCCATTGAAACCAGAAGAATCATAGAATCATAGAATCGTTA
>NW_009215729.1:0-5502 GCF_000690835.1 Fulmarus glacialis
TTTCCAACCTGAATGATTCTATGATTCCTTCCATTGCTCAGCCTGGATCATGACCAGGCGGTTCCCGACTTAAATTAGTCTGCTCTTTGCCTCATCAAAGGTAACAGAAGTCCTGCAGTGTGGGACTATCTAGCCAAGCGGATTTGGTTTTTCCAGCTTGTTGCAATACCGAGTTCCTGATTTCTCCCTGTAGTGCAACTAAAAATGTAGTCTTGACCTGAAGCAAATGTTCCCAATCTCAGTGATGGTCAACATAGCAGATGTTTGGTTGCATCACTCACCCCTGGAGGCAGGAAGGCTTTTTGCTTCTCAGAGTGCTAAATGTTTTTGAAGAGTCTGAAGTGTTTCTGAAAGTTTTGGATACATTCCTATTTGGGGGGCTTCTGTATAGGCTTTTGCATTCCCAGGGGAAGGCTCTTTGAGTATAGTGGGGTCAGGCTTTCCCTGGTAACTCTTGATGAAGATGGTCTTTCTGAATAGTCATTACCACATTGAGAACCGTAGAAAGAAATGAATATTAGGGCTGTTTCACCTTGCAGTGTTACACCAGTGTCGTGGTTTAACCCTAAGGACCACACAGCCGCTTGCTCGGTGGGATGGGGGAGAGAATCGGAAGGGTAAAAGTGAGAAAACTCGTGGGTTAAGATAAAGACAGTTTAATAGGCAAAGCAAAAGCTGCGTACGCAAGCAAAGCAAACCAAGGAATTAGTTCACTACTTCCCATCAGCAGGCAGGTGTTCAGCCATCTTCAGGAAAGCAGGGCTCCATCACATGTCACAGTTACTTGGGAAGACAAACGCCATCACTCCGAATGTCCCCTCTTCCTTCTTCTTCGCCCAGCTTTATATGCTGAGCATGACGTCATATGGTATGGAATATCCCTTCGGTCAGTTGGGGTCAGCTGTCCCAGCTGTATCCCCTCCCAGCTTCTTGTGCACCCCCAGCCTACTTGCTGGTGGAGTGGTGTGAGGAGCAGAGAAGGCCTTGACTCTGTGTAAGCACTGCTCAGCAGTAACTAAAACGTCTCTGTGTTATCAACACTGTTTCCAGTACAAATCAAAACGTAGCTTCATACTAGCTACTATGAAGAAAATTAACTTTATCCCAGCCAAAACCAGCACAGCCAGGATGAAGTTCAGGGATTTGACCCTGTTGAGAATGGTAAGAGTGTTCGCCTAACTAAACAGATCCCATCTTCTGATAGTCATCTGGTGTTGCCAGTCTAGGACAGAGATGTTGCTCCAAGCTCCAGATGTGCAGAGTGTGTAGCCTTCTGCTGTTTTTCTTAAGCAACTAAACTTTTCAGGTCATCTCTGCAACTCACTAGATGTACCAAAGGGTGAAGGATACTGATATTCCTGCCAACAAAGTTCTCTGTTTTTCAGGAGATGTGACAAAATAGCTGAGATGGAGAGATGTTCAGGAGCGGAACAGTTTGTTTTTCATCAGTAAGTGTCATTGCATTTGTGCGTAGTGTTGCTTAGAAGCATCACCAGCTGAGGAGCCATCTTTGCACTAATCATTATGCTTTTTTCAAGTTGGATGCTGAATTCAGCAAAGTGGTGTGCCAGTTCATTTTTTCAGTCTCACCTGTCGATACACAGAGTAGCATCCTTGAGAGCACAAAACAATTGCTCAAAAGATAAAACAAACATACTTTAGAATAACTGAACTATGTGAGGTGTGATGTCCATGTGCATATTTTGCAATTTATCCTCCATCCCTTCTTTTTCAGTCTAGCACATATAGGTTCCTATAGTTGAAAGAAACGTGATTTATAAGGAGCAAGTACTTAAGCTCTTGGTGTGAATCCTGTGCAGGTTGAACAGTGAATGGAGTGCTTACTGGGCTTGGAAATGGCTGTTAGTGTGGAGGCAACAGCGTGGCAGAAGCATGGTGGTAAAGAAGAAGAAAAGTCAGTAGCAGGTGGCTCATTTTGAGAGCACAGATATACATACTTTCTTATCAAATGCATCCCAGAGAAAGAATTCTGTAATATGAAGTTGCCTGAAAAGGCTTGCTAGGAAATTTGCCCTTTTTGATGACTGCCTGCAGCTTAGCACATAATGAGTGGTATCAACAAATATGGATGATTTGTAGAATAATTTTGGGTTGGAAGGGATTTCTGGAGGTCATCTAGTCCAACCCCCTGCTCAAGCCAAGGACAACTTAAGAGTTAGTCTAGATCTGTTGGACCTTGTTTAGCTGAATTTTGAGTATGTCCAAGGATGGCAATTCCACAGCCTGTCTGAGTACCCTGCACCAGTCTTAACCCCTCTTGTGGAGAAAATGTTCTCCTTTATGTACAGTTTGATTTTTCATTTGCTGCAGTGTATGTCCATTGCTTCTTTTCCTCTCACTGTGCACCTCCAAGAAGTCTGATTCAATCTTCTCTGTAATCACTCATTATGTCCTTGAAGACAGTAGCTCCCCTCCCTGCTTTCATTTCTTGAGACTAAACAAACCCATCTCCAGCCATTACTTGTGCATCATTTTCTCTAGCCCCCTAAACCATTGTAGTGACCCTTCTCTGGACCCACTCCAGTGTGTCTTTTACTGTGGAGCCCAAACCTTCATACTCCAGATGCTGTCTCACAAGTACTAAATAGAGGATTATAACCACTTCCCTCTGCCTGCTGGCTACGTTTGTGCTGATGCCACCTAGTACATGGTTTGCTTCCGTTGCTGCAAGGGCGTACGGCTGATTCATGTTCAACTTGACAGACAAATTTAATCCTGAACTTTAGAGGGATTTATGTCACAGATCCACTATTAGACTATTGCAAATGAAAGAAACACAGGAAAAGTTGAAATAAAGGCTGAAAAAAAAAAAAAAGGACTTTATCATTGCTGCAAAACGGCATGTTGAATGTGGCAAAAGGCTTGCTAGTGTCTACAGGCATCCATGAAATGTGTTCTTAGTGAATGCTATTGTTTCTACAGTTGAAAAGAGAACTAGAAACTGCTGTGTCCCAAATGTTGAAATACTGTGCTAGCAAATAATAAATTTTAATCCTACTTGTTAGACTTTTGCTCAAACACTAGAAATACATAAAAATGAGAGGATTTCTTATGTGCAGTTACTTAAGCTTACTGTTATTAACTGCATTTGTCTTACTTGGGCAAGAGCTTAAGGACCGGAAAAGAGGTACTGTGCCAGGTCCAGACACAGCCTGTGACTCTTTAACACCAACGAGTTTAAAAGTGAAGGAACTCTGAACTGGTGATGCAGTGCAGTATATTTCATGAGGAAGAAGAAAAGTCTAAAGCGATAAAGGCAGCTGTAGGTAGCTTGTTCTTATCCAGCTCTGTCGATCTTGCAGCTGCTCAGCCGATTGAGTCGATTCTTCTTTTTTTTTTTTTTTTTTCTTTTTAAGCAACTTACCAGTTTTTTTTCCTTCATCTCTCACCTTTCCTTTCTCCCCTCCCTTAAATTGTCTTTCAGTAGGTTATGTTCCTTTATGACCTGGGGAAAACACCACTTCTCATCTACCTGTTATTTGTGCACTGGTTTGTATATCTGTAATGGCAGAGTATCAATTCGACCCTTAAAGTGCAGTTTTTTCTGGGAAATGCACACACTAAAATCCACCTTATTGAGGAGAGAAAAGAGGGAAAAACGATGATAGAACATGTGTGTCCTTTACATATCCTATCTGAAAAAAGTACCTTGAAATACCAAATCTTCATCTTAATTGTAGAGATGAAAAGAATGGTGTGGAAAATGCAACCCCACTGGGTTCTCCTGCTGCAACAACAGCTACAGCTTTTGGGAATGGGTTTGGAAGTGGTCCTGGGAATTAAGTCCTGTCCTCTGCTTAAAGGAAACATGCCTAATTTAGAGAAGGAGACTAAGATAGATAATGTGTACTCATAACAAAATGAAATGAATTTTAACCAGAACAGGTTAGCAGAGATGTTTTAATCCAAAACTGAAATTACTCAGAATAGTATTAAAAATAATAGAAGTTTTGTAGAGCATCCTGTACTTCCTCTATTGCAAGAAGTTTATTTGGAGGCAAAATTTCTCCCTCAGTATTTTAGGAAGGTATTCCCTGCAGGTGACTGTAAATGGCTTTTTGCTGTTCTTGTTTAGGAAATCAAGTGTTGTTCAGATTTGTTCTGAGTGTTGTGGTTTGGTTTGGGGTTTTTTTTGTTTGTTTATTTAATGACTACTGCATTATGCTTATGTGAATTTACCTTAAAAAAAGAAGTGTAATACTAGGACTACTCACACTTAAGTTTAAAGAAAGACTTCAGTTGGTTCTGAAGTATCAAGTACCATGTTTTACCCTAAGCTCTTGTTGAATTTTTTAAGGTTTTTTTTCTTCTGTGACTTAATATTCTTGCGGAAATAACAGTTGCTAGCTTAAGTTAGTTTACAAAGTTTCAGTAAAGGTATTTTTGTCTCAACTCTCTCTTGTTGTTCAGTGAATAACCTATTGCATGCTAAATAGTCTCTTGTGGTGTAAGATGGGTAATGGTTCAAGCCCTAATAAAATTGTAAAGCATGTCATATTTGTGTCTCATACCTCATTTACTTTGCACTTCACTACTATAAAACAGCAGATGGAAGAGAAACATAGAACCCTGTGCAGTGATGTGAAATGGAGAAATATGCTGGTAGTATGTTATCTCAGATTAAATTGTAGTTGGCACATGGATGCAGGACTATTTGGCTAACCTTACTGTTACTTTTAAGAAGGGAGTGGGGTGACAATAGTCTTTCTGTGTTTCTGGACTTTTTGGATAAAGTCTTTCTTTTTTTCTTTTAAATTTCAATTTTTTTTCTAGACAGTAACAAACACTTAGATATGAACTTGTGTCCAGGTCTCCTTCCACGTCTGGTTGCAATTAGAGTTGAAGATAATTCTTAAAAATTTAAAAGAAAACAGAAGTGTGTTGCTTTTGCAGGAGTCTGCAAATATATAATTTCATTATTTATATTCTTTGCTAATGTAATACTGCTAATGTAATACTGCAAAGCTTATATTAACTTCAGTATGAAGTCCTTTTGTCGCAATAAAAGTATTGTGAAAAGCCTATATTAATGTGGTCTTTCTCTAGAGAATTTACTTGATGTTTACAATAGTTGGGAGTAAACATTAATGTACAGATAAACATTTGTGAAGCTTTGAACAAAAGGTTTAACGTAAATGTACATTGTTATTAATTTTTTATACTGTGTATGTTTAGGAGAAAATGACTGTGGGTTAAAAGCTTAAAAATTTAAATAGTATTTACTTGCATATATACTAGTAACTAGTATTGTTTTGAGAGATGTCGTAAGTAACAGTACTTCTTCATTGGCTGGAATCTGTAGTGAGTCACAGTGTTTCTAACATGTCTAAACAAACAACTTTTATATCAAGCAAACCAAATTTCCCAGGAAAGGTTGAAATGCTTCTTCCAGTTTTTGATTACCCGTTAGTCAGTAGTAGGTATAAATCTATATCAGTAATCCTGCTATATAGAAATAAGCTGATTTTTTTTATATATATA
>NW_009215730.1:0-317 GCF_000690835.1 Fulmarus glacialis
CCCAGTCCCTCCCAGTCTATCCCAGTCCCTCCCAGTGCCGTCCCAGCCTATTCCAGCACATCCCAGTCCCCTCCCGGTATATCCTAGTACACCCCAGTGCCCTCCCAGTAGATCCTAGCCCCCTCCCAGCCCCTCCCACTATACCCCACTCCCTCCCAGCTCTCTCCCAGTGCTTCCCAGTGTATCCCAGTCCCTCCCAGCCTATCCCAGTACCTCCCAGTGCTCTCCCAGTCCCATCCGACTACATCCCAGTGCCCTCCCAGTCCCTCCCAGTACATCCCCGTGCCCTCCCAGTACCTCCCCATCCCCTCCCAGTC
>NW_009215731.1:0-833 GCF_000690835.1 Fulmarus glacialis
GAGGTGCAGGGCGGTCTCGCCCGTGCGGTCCGTCTGGGCACCCAGGCTGGCGCCCTGGCAGATGAGGTCACCGATGATGCCGGCTGAGGCATCGTCACCCTCCTCATCCTCGGCCACCTCGGCCTCCAGGCCGCCCCCGCAGAAGGAGGCCAGCATCAGTGGTGTGAAGCCATCTGTGGGCATGGGTGGGGAGGTGTCAGCAGGTGCCCAGGGGGTCTCCTGACCCATGTCACCCACTTGGGATGGGGCCTTGAAGACCCTCACCATGACCATGGTGGCCTCTGGACCCTATATCAGCTCTGCCAGCTCCATGGTTCCCTCCATACCCATGGTGGTCTCCCATATCCAGAGTGTCCCCACACCAGCCCTACAAAGTCCATGGTGGTCCCTCATGGTCCCTGTCTGTCCTACCTGGCCCCATGGTGGCCCCCATGCCCATGGTGGTTCCCCATGCCCCACATCCATTCTACCTGGCCCTATGATGGTCCATAGGTGACCCGATAGGTCATGTCCATCCTACATGGCCCCATGGTGCCCGCCCATGCCCCACGTCCATCCTATCTGGCCCCATGGTGGTCCCCATGCCCATGGTGGTCCCCCATGCCCCACATCCATTTTACCTGGCCCCATGGTGGTCCACATGCCCCACATCCATCCTACCTGGCCTCATGGTGGTCCTCCATAGGCCATGTCTATCCTACACGGCCCCATGGTGCCCCCCCATGCCCCACATTCATCTTACCTGGCCCCATGGTGGCCCCCCCATGCCCATGGTGGTTCCCCATGCCCCACGTCCATCCTATCTGGTCCCATGGTGGTCCCCCCTGGGCCAC
>NW_009215731.1:1195-1542 GCF_000690835.1 Fulmarus glacialis
GTCCCCCCATGCCCATGGTGGCCCCCCATGCCCATGGTGGTTCCCCATGCCCATGGTGGTTCCCCATGCCCCATGTCCCCATCCTACCTGGCCCCAGGGTGGTCCCCTATGCTGATGGTGGTCCTCCATGGCAAGTCCATCCTACCTGGCCCCACGGTGCCCCACACCCATGGTCCCCACCACACCCACGATGCCCCCCAATGCTCTCGATCCCCTCTGGTCCCCAGGTGACCCCTGCCACCTCACCTGGCCCACGAACGTTGACGTCCATGCAGTCGGAGTCGAACTCGCCCTGGGGCGGCGTCAGGGCCATGGCGGGTGGCATGCGGATGTCGGCGGCGACCAGG